>NC_091135.1:71555829-71700464 GCF_041381155.1 Argopecten irradians | reverse complement strand
ACGTTACATATATGCTTAATTCAGTATACTATCACTTTAATCTAAATTTCTGAGCTTAATTTAAAAACTTCTGCGTGTAAAATACAAAGTTGTTAGCGAATACACTGCCGAACAAGAAGTGCGCAGAGTAACAGGACTAGCGAATTTTACTAAGCCAAAATCATAATTGAAGAACGAATAGACTGTAAGAGGAATCACACTTTGCAACCACTGATAACTCACGAATGGCGAACGGTGACGCCTACCGCGCCTAAAAATGTATATGTCCTCAAAATTGGTACGAATTCAACTCTCAGAGAGAATTAATTGAAATGCACAGGCTTCAGCATTAGCAATAAAGAAATTACCGCAAAATGTGGTTTCGAGATTCATGTGTCTTAGAGGGTAATTCCGAATTTAGCGTCTCAAACACATGCGTATTAAATCACATCTCATCTTAGACCTGTAGCAGCATGGCAGAAAATGACATCAGCAGTTGTGTACTGAGGTAAGATTAGCTCAATAGTTTTACTGAATAGTACTCTATGTTCGTAAACATCAGGCTCATTTCGTGCCGCTATCAACTTGCAGTGATGCTTTGGTATTAAACTATGTTCCAAGACACATAAAAACTTATCTCAACTAGAGGGGGTGTAATTTTGGGTCATGAAAATCCCAATTTTTAGCATTTTTTTCAAAAAAAAACTAATTAATATTAGGTTAACCATGGTTTTTTACAGGATGCTCACAAAACCACAAAAAGCAGGACCTGTCCAAAATTGAACTCTAGCAATAACTATTGCAAAATGTTGTGTAGATTAACAACCAAGAGGCCCATGGCCTTAACGGTCATCATGACACACCTGGCACAAAACAAACAATAGGTCACAGTATAAAGTATTGTTAACTGATTAATATAAACCAATACAAGGAACTCCTTAGTTGAATATGTAAGTGATTTCTGAAAAATTTCAAAATTGTCAGATGATTGAACTAAAACTTGTGTAGCCGCATTCATGCCAAATATGGTTCGAAACCCATTCAGGCGGAAATATTAATAGAAAAAATCAAGGAGAGATGTCAGATTTATACACCCGCTCAAATTTCAGCCAAGCTCCGTTTTATGGACCACTGTACAGTACACTACGCCCGATGGGACTTTACCTCGGTCGCCCACAAGTATGCACATAAGATATGTACCTTACCAAAATTACCCAACCAACTGTAATCAATTAAAACGCACTATAGGACCCAATTTTGCAATAAGAACGGGTAGTACTGAAACCATAAACCAGGAAGTGGGCCAGCGTCCATCATGTGAAAACCAAACTCTTACGAACGACAATGATATTGCATGTTTGTTCGGTCATCAATATAAAACCCCAATAATACCAATTTATTCCATTGAGAGATCGGACGACTGAAACCATAAAACATGAAGTGGCGACAGTCTGTCCATCTGTGAAAGTAACTCAAAAACTTTATTTACGACAATGTTTTCATTGTTGTTCGTCATCATTAAAATTAACCGCGCTATAGACCAAATTTCAATGTAGATCGGATGACATGAAACCTTAAAACGATGGTAATTGTGTTGCCAGCGCGGCAATTTGTGGAATACAAAACATCAGTATACGAAAAAGATTTGCATGTTTGTTTCGGCATCATTAAAACCCTTAACATCTAAAGTCTATTCAAGACCTTTTGGTACTATAGACCCATTTCCAATGAGAATCCTGGAGGTATTGAAACCTCCAAACTGGAAGTAGAGCCAGCTATAATTTAAGAAAATTTGTGCCTCTTTTGGTGCGCCAACCCCCGTAGTTCCTATGTGTCATACTCAGACTCAATTATATCAAAATTAATTTGTGTTTCCCCAATGATGCATCACTAACAACAACGAAAATATGGGATTAAAATTCATGCCAAGGATGTGTAGGAAGGAAGAGGTAGGATTAATCCGCGAACACTTAAGAAAAATTCCGGCATTCTGGGCCTCCACGCACCTCTAAGCCCCTAGTGGTTGGACCACCGCACATTTTATTAGTAATATATGATTAGGTCGCGTTGCCCAAATAATGTTTTAACACTAAATATATATGAAAATCCATCGAAGAATGCAGGAGCAAGTAGGATTTAAAAGCAAAAATTAATGAAAACATATGTGCCTTTTGGGCCCTACGCCCACGATCCCCTATGGGTCGGACCGGCTCCATATCTATATAATATTGAAATTGTCCATGCACCCAAATGATGTATATCACACAAACAAATAGCGGATTGAACAATGCGCAACCAAGGATGGAAGGGAGGACGATATGTGTTATTAAAGCTAAAATGTAGAAAACTTATTGCCACTGTTTTGGTGAGCCACCACCATTACAATCCCCTAAGGGGTCGTCACACAAAGCACAATTTATATAAAATAATGATTGTCCTACCATCAAGTAATGTTTCACACCAAAATACTGGATTGAACATCCAATCCAAGGATATAAAGAAGGAGTTAGGATCATTAAAAGCTTCAAAACTAAGAAAATTTGCCCTTTTGCGGGGCCCCCCACTCGCCTCAGCCGCCTGAGGGGTTCGCCGGACACCAGGCTCCACATTATACATAAAATAATAAAATATGATCTGTCACCCTTACCCCATAGCTTAGGTTGTCGTCAACAACTAAATATGGATGAGAAATCCATCCAAGGAATGTAAGATGATATGATAGTGAGATTATGTAAAAGCTAAAATTACGTACTGAAAAGTTTTATGCCTGCTAGATTGTGGTGAGCCCGCGCCGCACCCTCTGACCCTAGGTGGTTCAGACCGAGTCACTAGAGATAAATATGATAAATATGATGTTGGTCCTTCGCCCTAGATGAATTGTTCTACACTCACTATAACTGGATGAAATACCATGCACCCAAGTGAATGGAAAGGAGGAGGTAGGACTTTATAACGCTAAAATGTCTAAGAAAAAAATATAGTGCCCTTTTCTGATGTGCCTCTGCCCCACTAGCCTCCTAGGGGCGTCGGACTACAAAAGACAAGACTCATGTAAATAGAAATAAGAACTTGTCCCTTAGCCGCAATGGAAAGATTATTCTCCTACCAAAATTTATGGAATAAATATACCATCCAAGGATGAAGGTAGGATTAGATTTTTTACACACAGACTATAAAATAATAAAACCAGTCCGGCTTCCTTCGGTGCCCACCCGCAGTCCGCCCGTAGGGTCGGACCAGGCTCATGTTATATAAATATGATTGTCCTTCCCTAATGATTCTTCAAACCAAATATGGATGAAACCCATCAAAGAATGAAGGAGAGTAGGCTTTTTGTATAAATAGTCTACGCACGACTGCACGGCGCACGGCGTCACAGCCGACGGACGAAACACGCTGACAATATGTATACATGCCTGTACCTTCGGTCAGATGTCACCTAACAATATAAATACATTTACAAAAACAAAGGCCAGAGGGCCTGTCTCGCTCACACTGGTTTGTAATTGCCAAGTAATATTCTGATACAGGTTACATTGTTATCTTTTCCTGACGAATTTGAAAATTACACTACTAATTCCCTATTGGGTCCCCCACCATTCCTGCCCCTGGGGGTCAGAGCCAAAATTTATACAAGCTACTGTTCGCCCTTCCCCCAAGGATGTATTTTTGTGGCCAATTATGTGTTCTAAATCCATGCAGAACTCTATGAATAGTAGCCGATATATAGGATTTACCCATTATTTCCCCTATTGGTGCCGCCGCCCCTCCCTGCCCCCAGGGGTCAGAGCCAAAATTTATACAAGTTCTGTTCCCCTGCTCACCCAAGGATGTTTGTGGCCAAATTTTGTCACAAATGTCAATGCAGAACTCTAGGACAAGTAGCGATTTATATAGGATTTACCTTTATTTCCCCTATTGGGCCCCGCCCCTCAGCCTACCCCCCGGGGGCTCAGAGCCAAAATTTATACAAGTTCTGTTCCCCTTCCCCCAAGGATGCTTGTGGCCAAATTTGGTTACAATCCATGCAGAACTCTATGACAAGTAGCGATTTATAGGATTTACCTTTATTTCCCCTAAAGGGGCCCCCGCCCCTCCTGCCCCCAGGGGCTCAGAGCCAAAATTTATACAAGTTCTGTTTTCCCCTTCCCCCAAGGATGTTTGTGGACAAATTTGGTTACAATCCATGCAGAACTCTAGGACAAGTAGCGATTTATAGGATTTACCTCTATTTCCCCTATTGGGCCCCGGCCCCTCCTGCCCCCGGGGGGTCAGAGCCAAAATTTATACAAGTTCTGTTCCCCTTCTCCAAAGGATGTTTGTGGCCAAATTTGGTCACAATCCATGGCAGAACTCTAGAGACAAGTAGCGATTTAAAGGATTATACCTTTTATTTCCCCTATTGGGCCCCGCCCCTCCTGCCTGCCGGGGGCTTCATGAGCCAAAATTTATACAAGTTTCTGTTTCCCCTTCCCCCAATGATGCTAGTGTGGCCAAATTTGAGGTTACAAAAACACAACTATAAAACAGTTTTTTCTCCCTAGCGCTTTCTCGGCTCATGCCGGTCTTCAGGGGTTTGAATTCTTTTATTTGTAAAACATGACGTCATAGTACAATGACGTCATAGTAAGATTACGTCATGACATGGTACATAAAGATATTGTGAATGGTTCTGGAAGAAAATAACAAAAACGCACTTATTTGTAGCAAAATTGTACATCCAAAAATGTCATATACGCACTTATTTGTAGCAAATGCTCAGATTTTTATATTGGTCAGACAGGAATGGAATTGAGAAAGAGAGTTACATTACACCGACAACAAACCAAAACAGACCATCTCAGATATTTAACAGTAAACGAACATTGTCATATGTGTGCTAATGATAATTTTTTTATTTTACCAATATATCAAATGTCCAATTCAGATCTTTTAAAAAGAGAAAATAAAGAAATGTATTTCATTCAATTTATGAAACCTGTGCTAAATTCAGAACGGGACAAAGGAACTTCATATCAGTTTTTATTTCGTCCTCATGTTTTTGTTATTTTCTTCCAGAACCATTCACAATGTCTTTATGTACCATGTCATGACGTAATCTTACTATGACGTCATTGTACTATGACGTCACGTTTTACAAATAAAAGAATTCAAACCCCTGAAGACCGGCATGAGCCGAGAAAGCGCTAGGGAGAAAAAACTGTTTTATAGTTGTGTTTTTTTATGTATATGGAAACCATCACATGGACATTGTTCTTTTTTATTTATATACTTTTATATAGATGTTATTTAAGGTTAAAAAGCTGTGTGTACATAATTAAAGCCTGCACTTTATTTTGCTGAATTTTTCAAATCTACTGTACACTGCCACCTTGACTTTATACAGGGGAGATCATCCTTACATTAGCTCTTGACTTTATACAGGGGAGATCACCCCTTATATTAGCTAATTATAATATACAGGGGAGATCACCCTTATATTAGCTGTTGACTTTATACAGGGGAGATCACCCTTATATAAGCTGTTTATAAATATACAGGGGAGATCACCCTTATATTAGCTCTTGACTTGATACAGGGGATATCACCCTTATATTAGCTCTTGACTTTATACAGGGGAGATCATCCTTATATTAGCTGTTTATAATATACAGGGGAGATCACCCTTATATTAGCTGTTGACTTTATACAGGGGAGATCACCCTTATATTAGCTGTTGACTTTATACAGGGGAGATCATCCTTATATTAGCTGTTTATAATATACAGGGGAGATCACCCTTATATTAGCTCTTGACTTTATACAGGGGAGATCATCCTTACATTAGCTCTTGACTTTATACAGGGGAGATCACCCTTATATTAGCTGTTTATAATATACAGGGGAGATCACCCTTATATTAGCTGTTGACTTGATACAGGGGAGATCACCCTTATATTAGCTGTTGACTTTATACAGGGGAGATCACCCTTATATTAGCTGTTGACTTTATACAGGGGAGATCACCCTTATATTAGCTGCTGACTTTATACAGGGGAGATCATCCTTATATTAGCTGTTGACTTTATACAGGGGAGATCATCCGTATATTAGCTGTTGATGTTATACAGGGGAGATCATCCTTATATTAGCTGTTGATGTTATACAGGGGAGATCACCCTTATATTAGCTGTTGATGTTATACAGGGGAGATCACCCTTACATTAGCTGTTGATGTTATACAGGGGAGATCACCCTTATATTAGCTGTTGACTTTATAGAGGGGAGATCACCCTTATATTACCTGTTGATGGTATACAGGGGAGATCACCTTTATATTAGCTGTTGACTTTATACAGGGGAGATCATCCTTATATTAGCTGTTGACGTTATAGAGGGGAGATCATCCTTATATTACCTGTTGACTTTATACAGGGGAGATCATCCTTATATTAGCTGTTGACTTTATACAGGGGAGATCACCCTTATATTACCTGTTGACTTTATACAGGGGAGATCACCCTTATATTACCTGTTGATGTTATACAGGGGAGATCATGACTCCTTATAATTAGCTGTTCACTTAATATATCAGGGGAGAATCATCCTTATATTAGATTAAGCTATTGACTTTATACAGGGGAGATCACCCTTATATTACCTGTTGATGTTATACAGGGGAGATCATCCTTATATTACCTGTTGATGTTATACAGGGGAGATCATCCTTATATTTCCTGTTGGGTGGCAGTGTACAGTAGATTTGAAAAATTCAGCAAAATAAAGTGCAGGCTTTAATTATGTACACACAGCTTTTTAACCTTAAATAACATCTATATAAAAGTATATATATTTTTATTCTACACAACATTTTGCAATAGTTATGCAATAGTTATGCAGAGTTCAATTTTGGACAGGTCCGCTCTTTTTGTGGTTTTGTGAGCCTGTAAAAACCATGGTAACCAAATTAATTTTTTTGAAAAAAATGCAAAATCTATTGCCGTCTAAGGCCCCGGGGGTCAGCCCTATCATTTGTACAATTTCAAATCCCAACCCTATAAGGATGCTACCATTGCATTATAAGTGCTCTTCCATTCTTAGTTGCAGAGAAGAAGTCGTTTATATGGAAATAGCTAAATTGACCCCTTTTGACCCCACCCTTCAGGCCCCCGGGGGGTCAGCCCCCCATCATTTGCAAAATTTTGAATTCAAACCCTATAAGGATGTAACCATTGCATTATGAGGCGTAATCCCATGTTAAGTTGCAGAGAAAAAGTTATTTATAATGGAAATTGACCACTTTTGACCCCGCCCCTCAGGCCCCCGGGGGTCAGCCCTATCATTTGCACAATTTTGAATTCCCACACTATAAGGATACTACCATTGTATTATGGGGTGCTATAACGTGCTTAGTTTCAGAGAAGAAGTCGTTTATATGGAAATAGCCAAATTGGCCCCTTTTGACCCCGCCCCTCAGGCCCCCTGGGGGTCAGCCCCATCATTTGTACAATTTTTGAATCCCCATCCTATAAGGATGCTACCATTGCATTATGGGTGCTATCCCATGCTTGGTTTCAGAGAAGAAGTCGTTTATATGGAAATAGCCAAATTGAACCCTTTTGACCCCGCCCCTCAGGCCCCCCGGGGGTCAGCCACATCATTTGTACAATTTTGAATCCCCAACCTATAAAGATACTACCATTGCATTATGAGTGCTATCTCATGCTTAGTTTCAGAGAAGAAGTCGTTTATATGGAAATAGCCAAATTGACCCCATTTGACCCCGCCCCTCAGGCCCCCACGGGGGTCTGCCCCATCATTTGTACAATTTTGAATCCCCACCCTATAAGGATGCTACCATTGCATTATGGGTGCTATCCCATGCTTGGTTTCAGAGAAGAAGTCGTTTATATGGAAATAGCCAAATTGAAACCCTTTTGACCCCGCCCCTCAGGCCCCCGGGGGGTCAGCCACATCATTTGTACAATTTTTTAATCCCTACCCTATAACGATACTACCATTGCATTATGAGTGCTATCTCATGCTTAGTTTCAGAGAAGAAGTCGTTTATATGGAAATAGCCAAATTGACCCCATTTGACCCCGCCCCCCCTCAGGCCCCCGGGGGGTCAGCCCCGTCATTTGTACAATTTTGAATCCCCACCCTATAAGGATGCTACCATTGCATTATGGGTGCTATCCCATGCTTGGTTTCAGAGAAGAAGTCGTTTATATGGAAATAGCCAAATGGACCCCATTTGACCCCGCCCCTCAGGCCCCCGGGGGGTCAGCCCCATCATTTGTACAATTTTGAATCCCCACCCTATAAGGATGCTACCATTGCATTAATGGGTGCTATCCCATGCTTGGTTTCAGAGAAGAAGTCGTTTATATGGAAATAGCCAAATGGACCCCATTTGACCCCCTGCCCCTCAGGCCCCCGGGGGGTCAGCCGCATCATTTGTACAATTTTGAATTCCCACACTATAAGGATACTACCATTGTATTATGGGTGCTATAACGGTGCTTAGTTTCAGAGAAGAAGTCGTTTATATGGAAATAGCCAAATTGGGCCCCTTTTGACCCCGCCCCTCAGGCCCCCTGGGGGTCAGCCCCATCATTTGTACAATTTTGAATCCCCATCCCATATAAGGATGCTACCATTGCATTATGGGTGCTATCCCATGCTTGGTTTCAGAGAAGAAGTCGTTTATATGGAAATAGCCAAATTGAACCCTTTTGACCCCGCCCCTCAGGCCCCCCCGGGTCAGCCACATCATTTGTACAATTTTTGAATCCCCCAACCCTATAAAGATACTACCATTGCATTATGAGTGCTATCTCATGCTTAGTTTCAGAGAAGAAGTCGTTTATATGGAAAATAGCCAAATTGACCCCATTTGACCCCGCCCCTCAGGCCCCCGGGGGTCTGCCCCATCATTTGTACAATTTTGAATCCCCCACCCTATAAGGATGCTACCATTGCATTATGGGTGCTATCCCATGCTTGGTTTCAGAGAAGAAGTCGTTTATATGGAAAACAGCCAAATTGAACCCTTTTGAGTGACCCCGCCCCTCAGGCCCCCGGGGGGGTCAGCCACATCATTTGTACAATTTTTAATCCCTACTACCCTATAACGATACTACCATTGCATTATGAGTGCTATCTCATGCTTAGTTTCAGAGAAGAAGTCGTTTATATGGAAATAGCCAAATTGACCCCCATTTTGACCCCGCCCCTCAGGCCCCCGGGGGGTCAGCCCCGTCATTTGTACAATTTTGAATCCCCACCCTATAAGGATGCTACCATTGCATTATGGGTGCTATCCCATGCTTGGTTTCAGAGAAGAAGTCGTTTATATGGAAATAGCCAAAATGGACCCCATTTGACCCCGCCCCCTCAGGCCCCCGGGGGTCAGCCCCATCATTTTGTACAATTTTGAATCCCCCCGACCCTAATTCTAGGATGCTACCCATTGCATTATGGGTGCTATCCCATGCTTGGTTTCAGAGAAGAAGTCGTTTATATGGAAATAGCCAAATGGACCTCCATTTGACCCCGCCCCTCTCAGGCCCCCGGGGGGCGTACAGCCCTATCATTTGCACAATTTTGAATTCCCACACTATAAGGATACTACCATTGTATTATGGGTGCTATAACGTGCTTAGTTTCAGAGAAGAAGTCGTTTATATGGAAATAGCCAAATTGACCCCCATTTGACCCCGCCCCTCAGGCCCCCTGGGGTCAGCCCCATCATTTAGTACAATTTTACTCATACTACAGGCACAGACATTGATCAGTTACAGTGGAAAGTTACATGTACGGGACTCAGACATAGAATCTGTAACAGTTGTAAATATTACCATACAGGGCTCAGACATAGATCTATAACAGTGGAAATTTCTTACTCCCTATAGGGTACTCAGACATAGATCTGTAACAGTGGGAAAATGCTACTCATACAGGGCTCAGACATAGATCTGTAAACAGTGGAAATTTAGCTCATTACAGGGCTCAGACATAGATCTGTAAACAGTGGAAATTTACTCATACAGGGCTCAGACATAGATCTGTTACAGTGGAAATTTTAATTGTACGGTACTCAGACAATAGATCAGATACAGTGGCAATTTACTCATAACAGGGGCTCAGACGTCTGAGATCTGTTACAAGTGGAACATTTTACTCTTACAGGGCTCATACAGGACTCAGTGGAAATTTACTGATACAGACTCAGATTGCATTAAACAGTGGAAATTTACTCATACAGGGTACTCAGACATAGAAATCTGTGGAAATACAGTGGAAAATTAGGACTTTGCAATCTGAACAGTGGAAACCCCTTTTACTCATACTAGGACTTCCGACATAGATCTGTAACAGTCGAGAAATTTTGAAACTCATAAAGGGCTCAGACATAGATCTGATAACAGTGGAAATTTACTCATACAGGGCTTCAGGACATAGATCTGTAACTAGTGAATTTACTGATACAGGACTCAGTCTTGCATCTGAAATAGTGGAAATTTACTCATATATGACTCAGACCAATAGAATAGTTACCCCCAAAACACCAACTACAAAAACAAACCACCGCCCACACACCCCCCCCCCCCCCCCCCCCCCCCCCCCCCCCCCCCCCCCATACACCCCCCCCCCCCCCACCCCCCCCCCCCACCCCCCCCCCCCCCCCCCCCCAACCACCAGTGGAAATTTACTCGTAAAGGACTCAGACATAGATCTGTCTACAGTGGTGAAATTTACTCATACAGACATCAGACATAGATTGTAACAGTGGAAATTTTACTCATACAGGACTCAGACATAGTATCATGTAACAGTGGAAAATTTTAATTGTACGGATCACAGTCGGTAGATCTGTAACAGTGAAATTTACTCATACAGGGCTCAGACATAGATCTTGAATACAGTGGAAATTTACTCATACAGGACTCAGTACATGATATTCTGTAACAGTGGAAATTTACTCATACAGGACTCAGACCATTAGATCTGTAACAGTGGAAATATTTTACTCATACAGGACTCAGACAAAGATCTGTTACAAGTGGAAATTTACTCATACAGGGCTCAGACATAGATCTGTAACAGTGGAAATTTACTCATACAGGACTCAGACATAGATCTGTAACAGTGGAAATTTACTCATACAGGACTCAGACATAGATCTGTAACAGTGGAAATTTACTCATACAGGGCTCAGACATAGAATCTGTAACAGTGGAAATTTACTCATACAGGGCTCAGACATAGATCTGAAACAGGTGGAAATTTACTCCATCACAGGACTCAGACATAGATCTGTAACCGTTGGAAATTTACTTCAACAGGACTCAGACCATAGATCTGTAACAGTGGAAAGTTTACACATACAGACTCAGACATAGATCTGTTACAGTGGAAATTTAATCATAGAGGCTCAGACATAGATCTTGAATCAGTGGAAATTATACTCATACAGTACTCAGACATAGATCTAGTAACAGTGGAAATCATTACTCGTAAAGAGGCTCAGACATAATCTGTTAACAGTGTAAATTTACTCGTACAGGGCTCCGACATATGATCTGTAACAGTGGAAATTTACTCGTTACAGGTACTCGGACATAGATCTATAACAGTGGAAATTTTTACTCATACCGGACTCGAGACATAGATCAGTAACAGTGAAAATTTTACCTCATCACAGGACTCAGCAGACATAGATCTTGTTCTACAGTGGAAATTTAACTTCATACAGGACCTCAGACATAGATCTGTTTACAGTGGAAATATACTCATACACGGGTCAGACATAAATCTGTAAAAAAACAGTGGAAATTTACTCATACAGGATTCAGTCATAGATCTGTAACAGTGGAAATTTACTCATACCAGGACTCAGACATAGAATCTGTAACAGTGGCAAATTTACTCATACAGAGGGCTCAGACATAAATCTGGTAACAGCAGTGGAAATTACTCATACAGGGCTCAGACATAAATCTTGTAACAGTGGATAATTTACTCATACAGGACTCTAGACATAGATCTGTTACCAGTGGAAATTTACTCATACAGAGGACTCAGAACATTGATCTGTAACAGTGGAAATTTTACTCATACAGGGCTCAGACATAGATCTGTGAACAGTGGAAAATTTACTCAATACAGGACTCAAGACATAGATCTGTTTACAGTGGAAAATTTACTCAACAGGACTCAGACATAGATCTGTACAGTGGAAATTTTACTCATACAGGACTCAAGACATAGATCTGTAACAGTGGAAATTTACTCATACAGACCTCAGACATAGATCTGTAACAGTGGAAATTTACTCATACAGGGCTAGACATATAAATCTGTAACAGTGGAAATTTACTCATACAGGGCTCAGACATAAATCTGTAACAGTGGAAATTTACTCATACAGGCTCTCAGACATAAGATCTGTTTACAGTGGAAATTTACTCATACAGGACTCAGACATAGATCTGTAAACAGTGGAAATTTACTCATACTGGGCTCAGACATAGATCTGTAACAGTGGGAAATTTACTCGTACAGGACTCAGACATAGATCTGTAAACAGTGGAAATTTACTCATATAGGACTCAGGGACATAGATCTGTTAACAGTGGAAATTTACTCATACTGGGCTCAGACATAGATCTGTAACAGTGGAAATTTACTCATACAGGGCTCAGACATAGATCTGTAACAGTGGAAATTTACTCATACAGGGACTCAGACATAGATCTGTATACAGTGGAAATTTACTCATACAGGACTCAGACAAAGATCTGTAACAGTGGAAATTTTAGATTGTACGGGACTCAGATGTAGATCTGTTTACAGTGGAAATTTACTCCATACAGGACTCATACATAGATCTGTTACAGTGGAAATTTACTCATACAGGGCTCAGACAGAGATCTGTAACAGTGGAAATTTACTCATACAGGCTCAGACATAGATCTGTAACAGTGGAAATTTACTCATATACTCATCACAGGGCTCAGACATAAATCTGTAAACAGTGGAAATTTACTCATACAGGACTCAGACATAGATCTGTTTACAGTGGAAATTTACTCATACAGGACTCAGACATAGATCTGTAACAGTGGAAATTTACTCATACAGGGCTCAGACAAGATCTGTAACAGTGGAAATTTTGTCTCATACAGGACTCAGACATAGATCTGTTACAGTGGAAATTTACTCATACAGGACTCAGACCAATAGATCTGTAACAGTGGAAATTTTACTCATACAGGACTCAGACATAGATCTGTAACAGTGGAAATTTTACTCATACAGGACTCAGACATAGATCTGTTAACAGTGGAAATTTACTCATACAGGGCTCAGACATAGATCTGTAACAGTGGAAATTTACTCATACAGAGGCTCAGACATAAATCTTGACAGTGGAAAATTTACTCATACAGTACTCAGACATAGATCTGTTACAGTGGAAATTTACTCATACACAGGACTCAGACATAGATCTGTACAGTGGAAAATTTACTCATACAGGGCTCAGACATAGATCTGTAACAGTGGAAATTTACTCGTACAGGACCTCAGACATAGATCTGTAACAGTGGAAATTTACTCATATAGGACTCATACATAGATCTGTAACAGTGGAAATTTACTCATACAGGGCTCAGACATAGATCTGTAACAGTGGAAATTTACTCATACAGGGCTCAGACATAGATCTGTAACAGTGGAAATTTACTCATACAGGACTCAGACATAGATCTATTACAGTGGACATTTACTCTACAGGACTCAGACAAAGATCTGTAACAGTGGAAATTTTAATTGTACAGGGACTCAGATGTAGATCTGTTACAGTGGAAATTTACTCGTACAGGACTCAGACATAGATCTGTTACAGTGGAAATTTACTCAAACAGGGCTCAGACATAGATCTGTAACAGTGGAAATTTACTCGTACAGGCTCAGACATAGATCTGTAACAGTGGAAATTTACTCATATAGGACTCAGACATAGATCTGTAACAGTGGAAAATTTACTCATACAGGGCTCAGACATAGATCTGTAACAGTGGAAATTTAATTGTACGGGACTCAGACATAGATCTGTAACAGTGGAAATTTACTCATACAGGACTCAGACATAGATCTGTAACAGTGGAAATTTACTCATATAGGACTCAGACATAGATCTGTAACAGTGGAAATTTACTCATACAGGGCTCAGACATAGATCTGTAACAGTGGAAATTTACTCATACAGGGCTCAGACATAGATCTGTAACAGTGGAAATTTACTAATTGTACGGGACTCAGACATAGATCTGATACAGTGGCAATTTACTCATACAGGGCTCAGACATAGATCTGTAACAGTGGAAATTTACTTGTACGGTACAGGGCTCAGACATAGATCTGATTGTAACAGTGGAAATTTACTCATACAGGGCTCAGACATAGATCTGTTACAGTGGAAATTTACTTGTACGGGACTCAGACATAGATCTGTAACAGTGGAAATTTACTCATCACAGGGCTCAGCACATAGATCTATAACAGTGGAAATTTACTCATATAGGACTCAGACATAGATCTGTAACAGTGGAAATTTACTCATACAGGGCTCAGACATAGATCTGTAACAGTGGAAATTTACTCATACAGGGCTCAGACATAGATCTGTAACAGTGGAAATTTACTCATACAGGGCTCAGACATAGATCTGTTACAGTGGAAATTTACTATTGTACAGTACTCAGACATAGATCTGATACAGTGGCAATTTACTCATACACTCAGACGTAGATCTGTAACAGTGGAAAATTTACTCATACAGGACTCAGACATAGATCTGTAACAGTGGAAATTTACTGATACAGGACTCAGACTTGCATCTGTAACAGTGGAAATTTACTCATATAGGACTCAGACATAGATCTGTTACAGTGGAAATTTACTCGTAAAGGACTCAGACATAGATCTGTAACAGTGGAAATTTACTCATTACAGGGCTCAGACATAGATCTGTAACAGTGGAAATTTACTCATACAGGACTCAGTCATTGCATCTGTAATAGTGGAAATTTACTCATATAGGACTCAGACATAGATCTGTTACAGTGGAAATTTACTCGTAAAGGACTCAGACATAGATCTGTAACAGTGGAAATTTACTCATACAGGGCTCAGACATAGATCTGTAACAGTGGAAATTTACTGATACAGGACTCAGTCTTGATCTGTAACAGTGGAAATTTTACTCATATAGGACTCAGACATAGATCTGTAACAGTGGAAAATTTACTCAACATACAGTGACTTTATAGACGGACTCATAGATCTGTAACAGTGGAAATTTACTCATACAGGACTCAGACATAGATCTGTAACAGTGGAAATTTACTCATACAGGACTCAGACATAGATCTGTAACAGTGGAAATTTACTCATACAGGGCTCAGACATAGATCTGAAACAGTGGAAATTTACTCATACAGGACTCAGACATAGATCTGTAACAGTGGAAATTTACTCAACAGGACTCAGACATAGATCTGTTACAGTGGAAATTTACTCATACAGGGCTCAGACATAGATCTGTAACAGTGGAAATTTACTCATACAGGACTCAGACATAGATCTATAACAGTGGAAATTTACTCATACAGGACTCAGACATAGATCTGTAACAGTGGAAAATTTACTCATTACAGGGCTCAGACATAGATCTGTAACAGTGGAAATTTACTCATACAGGACTCAGACATAGATCTTGACAGTGGAAATTTACTCATACAGGACTCAGACATAGATCTATTACAGTGGAAATTTACTCATACAGGACTCAGACATAGATCTGTAACAGTGGAAATTTACTCATACAGGACTCAGACATAGATCTGTTACAGTGGAAATTTACTCATACAGGACTCAGACATAGATCTGTTAACAGTGGAAATTTACTCATACAGGGCTCAGACATAGATCTGTAACAGTGGAAATTTACTCGTACAGGACTCAGACATAGATCTGTAACAGTGGAAATTTACTCATATAGGACTCAGACATAGATCTGTAACAGTGGAAATTTACTCATACAGGGCTCAGACATAGATCTGTAACAGTGGAAATTTACTCATACAGGACTCAGACATAGATCTGTAACAGTGGAAATTTACTCATACAGGACTCAGACATAGATCTGTTACAGTGGAAATTTACTCATACAGGACTCAGACATAGATCTGTAACAGTGGAAATTTACTCATACAGGGCTCAGACATAGATCTGTAACAGTGGAAATTTACTCATACAGGACTCAGGACATAGATCTGTATACAGTGGAAATTTACTTGTACGGGACTCAGACATAGACTTACAGTGGAAATTTACTGTATCAGGGCTTCAGACATAATCTGTACAGTGAAATTTACTCATACAGGACTCAGACATAGATCTGTAACAGTGGAAATTTACTCATACAGGACTCAGACATAGATCTGTAACAGTGGAAATTTACTCATACAGGACTCAGACATAGATCTGTAACAGTGGAAATTTACTCATACAGGACTCAGACATAGATCTGTAACAGTGGAAATTTACTCATAGGCTCAGACATAGATCTGTACAGTGAAATTTACTCATACAGCTCAGACATAGATCTGTAACAGTGGAAATTTACTCATACAGGGCTCAGACATAGATCTGTACAGTGGAAATTTACTCATACAGGACTCAGACATAGATCTGTAACAGTGGAAATTTACTCATACAGGACTCAGACATAGATCTGTAACAGTGGAAATTTACTCATACAGGACTCAACAGACATAGATCTGTCTGAACAGTGGAAATTTACTCATACAGGACTCAGACATAGATCTGTTACAGTGGAAATTTACTCATACAGGACTCAGACATAGATCTGTAACAGTGGAAATTTACTCATACAGGACTCAGACATAGATCTGTAACAGTGGAAATTTACTCATACAGGACTCAGACATAGATCTGTAACAGTGGAAATTTACTCATACAGGACTCAGACATAGATCTGTTACAGTGGAAATTTACTCATACAGGGCTCAGACATAGATCTGTAACAGTGGAAATTTACTCATACAGGGCTCAGACATAAATCTGTAACAGTGGAAATTTACTCATACAGGACTCAGACATAGATCTGTAACAGTGGAAATTTTACTCATACAGGACTCAGACATAGATCTGTAACAGTGGAAATTTACTCATACAGGGCTCAGACATAGATCTGTACAGTGGAAATTTACTCATACAGGGCTCAGACATAGATCTGTAACAGTGGAAATTTACTCATACAGGACTCAGACATAGATCTGTAACAGTGGAAATTTACTCATACAGGACTCAGACATAGATCTGTAACAGTGGAAATTTACTCATACAGGGCTCAGACATAGATCTGTAACAGTGGAAATTTACTCATACAGGACTCAGACATAGATCTGTAACAGTGGAAATTTACTCATACAGGACTCAGACATAGATCTGTAACAGTGGAAATTTACTCGTAACAGGGCTCAGACATAGATCTGTTACAGTGGAAATTTACTCATACAGGGCTCAGACATAGATCTGTAACAGTGGAAATTTACTCATACAGGACTCAGACATAGATCTGTAACAGTGGAAATTTACTCATACAGGGCTCAGACATAGATCTGTAACAGTGGAAATTTACTCATACAGGACTCAGACATAGATCTGTAACAGTGGAAATTTACTCATACAGGACTCAGACATAGATCTGTAACAGTGGAAATTTACTCATACAGGGCTCAGACATAGATCTGTAACAGTGGAAATTTACTCATACAGGACTCAGACATAGATCTGTAACAGTGGAAATTTACTCATACAGGACTCAGACATAGATCTGTAACAGTGGAAATTTACTCATACAGGGCTCAGACATAGATCTGTAACAGTGGAAATTTACTCATACAGGGCTCAGACATAGATCTGTAACAGTGGAAATTTACTCATACAGGACTCAGACATAGATCTGTAACAGTGGAAATTTACTCATACAGGACTCAGACATAGATCTGTAACAGTGGAAATTTACTCATACAGGGCTCAGACATAGATCTGTAACAGTGGAAATTTACTCATACAGGGCTCAGACATAGATCTGTAACAGTGGAAATTTACTCATACAGGACTCAGACATAGATCTGTAACAGTGGAAATTTACTCATACAGGACTCAGACATAGATCTGTAACAGTGGAAATTTACTCATACAGGACTCAGACATAGATCTGTAACAGTGGAAATTTACTCATACAGGACTCAGACATAGATCTGTAACAGTGGAAATTTACTCATACAGGACTCAGACATAGATCTGTAACAGTGGAAATTTACTCATACAGGACTCAGACATAGATCTGTAACAGTGGAAATTTACTCATACAGGACTCAGACATAGATCTGTAACAGTGGAAATTTACTCATACAGGGCTCAGACATAGATCTGTAACAGTGGAAATTTACTCATACAGGACTCAGACATAGATCTGTAACAGTGGAAATTTACTCTCATACAGGACTCAGACATAGATCTGTAACAGTGGAAATTTACTCATACAGGCTCAGACATAGATCTGTTAACAGTGGAAATTTACTCATACAGGACTCAGACATAGATCTGTAACAGTGGAAATTTACTCATACAGGGCTCAGACATAGATCTGTAACAGTGGAAATTTACTCATACAGGACTCAGACATAGATCTGTAACAGTGGAAATTTTACTCATACAGGACTCAGACATAGATCTGTAACAGTGGAAATTTACTCATACAGGACTCAGACATAGATCTGTAACAGTGGAAATTTACTCACGGGCTCAGACATAGATCTGAACAGTCTCATACAGGGCTCAGACATAGATCTGTAACAGTGGAAATTTACTCATACAGGGCTCAGACATAGATCTGTAACAGTGGAAATTTACTCATACAGGACTCAGACATAGATCTGTAACAGTGGAAATTTACTCATACAGGGCTCAGACATAGATCTGTAACAGTGGAAATTTACTCATACAGGGCTCAGACATAGATCTGTAACAGTGGAAATTTACTGTACATAAGACTCAGACATAGATCTGTAACAGTGGAAATTTACTCATACAGGACTCAGACATATAGATCTGTAACAGTGGAAATTTACTCAACAGGACTCAGACATAGATCTGTAACAGTGGAAATTTACTCATACAGGCTCAGACATAGATCTGTAACAGTGGAAATTTACTCATACAGGACTCAGACATAGATCTGTAACAGTGGAAATTTACTCATACAGGACTATGTAGATCTGTTACAGTGGAAATTTACTCTACAGGACTCAGACATAGATCTGTTAACAGTGGAAATTTACTCATACAGGACTCAGACATAGATCTGTAACAGTGGAAATTTACTCATACAGGACTCAGACATAGATCTGTAACAGTGGAAATTTACTCATACAGGACTCAGACATAGATCTGTAACAGTGGAAATTTACTCATACAGGGCTCAGACATAGATCTGTAACAGTGGAAATTTAACTGTACAGGACTCAGACATAGATCTGTAACAGTGGAAATTTACTCATACAGGACTCAGACATAGATCTGTAACAGTGGAAATTTAATCATACAGGACTCAGACATAGATCTGTAACAGTGGAAATTTACTCAACAGGCTCAGACATAGATCTGTAACAGTGGAAATTTACTCATACAGGGCTCAGACATAGATCTGTAACAGTGGAAATTTACTAATTGATAACAGTGGGACTCAGACATAGATCTGTAACAGTGGAAATTTACTCATACAGGGCTCAGACATAGATCTGTAACAGTGGAAATTTACTCAGTACGGGGCTCAGACATAGATCTGTAACAGTGGAAATTTACTCATACAGGGCTCAGACATAGATCTGTAACAGTGGAAATTTACTCATACGGACTCAGACATAGATCTGTAACAGTGGAAATTTACTCTACAGGGCTCAGACATAGATCTGTAACAGTGGAAATTTTTACTCATAGATCTTAGGGACTCACGACATAGATCTGATAACAGTGGAAATTTACTCATACAGGGCTCAGACATAGATCTGTAACAGTGGAAATTTACTCATACAGGGCTCAGACATAGATCTGTAACAGTGGAAATTTACTCATACAGGGCTCAGACATAGATCTGTAACAGTGGAAATTTACTCATACAGGGCTCAGACATAGATCTGTAACAGTGGAAATTTACTCATACAGGACTCAGACATAGATCTGTAACAGTGGAAATTTACTCATACAGGGCTCAGACATAGATCTGTAACAGTGGAAATTTACTCAGACATATCTGTAGTGGAATTTACTCAGGGCTCAGACATAGATCTGTAACAGTGGAAATTTAATTGTACGGTACTCAGACATAGATCTGATACAGTGGCAATTTACTCATACAGGGCTCAGACGTAGATCTGTTACAGTGGAAATTTACTCATACAGGGCTCAGACATAGATCTGTAACAGTGGAAATTTACTGTAACAGTGGAAATTTACTCATACAGGACTCAGACATAGATCTGTAACAGTGGAAATTTACTCATACAGGACTCAGACATAGATCTGTAACAGTGGAAATTTACTCATACAGGACTCAGACATAGATCTGTAACAGTGGAAATTTACTCATACAGGACTCAGACATAGATCTGTAACAGTGGAAATTTACTCATACAGGACTCAGACATAGATCTGTAACAGTGGAAATTTACTCATACAGGGCTCAGACATAGATCTGTAACAGTGGAAATTTACTCATACAGGACTCAGACATAGATCTGTAACAGTGGAAATTTACTCATACAGGGCTCAGACATAGATCTGTAACAGTGGAAATTTACTCATACAGGACTCAGACATAGATCTGTAACAGTGGAAATTTACTCATACAGGACTCAGACATAGATCTGTAACAGTGGAAATTTACTCATACAGGGCTCAGACATAGATCTGTAACAGTGGAAATTTACTCATACAGGACTCAGACATAGATCTGTAACAGTGGAAATTTACTCATACAGGACTCAGACATAGATCTGTTACAGTGGAAATTTACTCATACAGGGCTCAGACATAGATCTGTAACAGTGGAAATTTACTCGTACAGGACTCAGACATAGATCTGTAACAGTGGAAATTTACTCATACAGGACTCAGACATAGATCTGTAACAGTGGAAATTTACTCATACAGGGCTCAGACATAGATCTGTAACAGTGGAAATTTACTCATACAGGGCTCAGACATAGATCTGTAACAGTGGAAATTTACCCAAACAGGGTTCATATGTATCTGATGTAGGTAGGGTACACATATCTGTATTGGCCTTCAGTTAAAGATGTACGGATGACTATACTAAAAGCCTTTTAAACCCGTAGGATTGGTCTGCAGCTGTTTGTATTCAGTAGCATTGCTGCAACCTTGGCCTTATAGCATTAAAATGGCCATTGAGTGTACATAGGCTGTCTGTTGATTTGACTGATTGAGGTGACAATGTACACATCATATTCATCATCAAAATCTTTATTTGCTACATTATTTTTCTTCTTCATGCTCCATAATGAAACATTCTCAACCACTTTATGTCAAGGTTCTGTATACCAAATATCAAAATCTGTCAAGTTGTAAGGAGGAGTTCTCCGGACAAAATTGTGTCTACAGACAGACGAACAAAACACAAAACCTGATTTATGTATACCCCTCCCCCATTAACTTTGTTGCAGGGGGTATAATGATCATAATAAATACCTTTCAAAATTTGATATGACTACCTATTGGCCATGTTCATTTCCTCAAAATGGAATTATTAAATACACAACAAAGGATCAATAGGAACAGATGTTGTATATCAAGTACATGAAATTCCCATCACTCTATGAGGTATAGCAGTTAGAAAATGTTCAAAGATGGATTTAGATGATTGACAGCTAGAATAGACAACCAGCTGGTGATATAACAATGCAACAGTAGATTTTTTTATCAGTTTAATAATAAATATTGTCATAAATTAACATGAATTAAATATTCACAGCACTTTTCATACCATACACTAATATATACATGTAAACAGACATACATATGTATCAAGAACTATTCACACTAATGCAATGGATGGTCATCTGAAATATATCTACAAATAGAGCCATTTTTAATGTCATTTGTCTTAGAATCATAGGGCAAGGTTAAGCGATATTACATAACATAAGAATGGGATGATAATATTGATTATAATTAACATACAACTTCCAGTGATAAAATATGTAAGGATATACATAGCACATATGTGAACACATTTCCATGTGTATATGATAAACACAATATCAAAAATGTTCTATTTTCAATAACTCTGTGATCAGCTATATACTATATATGATATCAATATCGAAAGTTTGTTCATGCCAAGGGAAGTAACTCACTATTACACCAAGGGAAGGAACTCACTATTACACCAAGGGAAATCACTCACTATTACACTAAAGGAAATCACTCACTATTACACCGAGGGAAATAACTCACCATTACACTAAGAGCTCACTATTACACTAAGGGAAATAACTCACTATTACGCCAAGGGAAATATCCCACTATTACACTAAAGGAAATAACTCATTATTACACTAAAGAAAATAACTCACTATTACACCAAGGGAAATAACTCACTATAACACTAAAGGAAATAACTCAATTTTACACCAAGGGAAATAACTCACAATTACACAAAAGGAAATAACTCAATTTTACACCAAGGGAAATAACTCACAATTACACAAAAGGAAATAACTCAATTTACACAAAGGGAAATAAATCACTATCACATAAAAGGAAATAACTCAATTTTACACAAAGGGAAATAACTCACACTAAAGGAAATAAATCACTATAACACTTAAGGAAATAACTCAATTTTACACAAAGGGAAATAAATCACTATTACACTAAAGAAATAACTCAATTTTACACAAAGGGAAATAAATCACTATAACACTAAAGGAAATATCTCAATCTTACACAAAGGGAAATAACTCACACTAAAGGAAATAACTCATTATTACACTAAAGGAAATAACTCACTATAACACTAAAGAAATAACTCAATTTTACACAAAGGGAAATAAATCACTATAACACTAAAGGAAATATCTCACTATTACACTAAAGAAAATAACTCACACTAAAGGAAATAACTCATTATTACACTAAAGGAAATAACTCACTATAACACTAAAGGAAATAACTCACTATTACACTAAAGGAAATAATTCACTATTACACCAAGGGAAATAACTCACAATTACACTAAAGGAAATAACTCACAATTAAACTAAAGGAAATAACTCACTATTACACCAAGGGAAATAAATCACTATTACACTAAAGAAAATAACTCAATTTTACACTAAAGGAAATAACTCACACTAAATGAAATAACTCACTATAACACTAAAGGAAATAACTCACTATTACACCAAAGGAAATAGTTCACAGTTACATAAATGGAAATAACTCACTATTACACTAAAGGAAATAACTCAATTTACACAAAGGGAAATAAATCACTATTACATAAAAGGAAATAACTCATTATTACACCAAGGGCTCATTATTACACCAAGGGAAATAACTAACTCTTACACCAAGGGAAATAACTCACTATTACACCAAGGGAAACAACTCACTATTACACCAAGGGAAATAACTCACTATTACACTAAAGGAAATAATTCACTATTACACCAAGGGAAATAACTCACAATTACACTAAAGGAAATAACTCACTATTACACTAAAAGAAATAACTCAATTTTACACAAAGGGAAATAACTCACTATTACATCAATTGAAATAGCTCACTATTACACCAAGGTAAACAACTCACTATTACATCAAGAGAAATAACTCACTAATACATAAAAGGAAATAACTCACTATTAAACCAAGGGAAATAACTCACTCTTACATCAAGAGAAATAACTCACTATTACACTAAAGGAAATAACCGACATTCCAATGGTCACTGAGACTGTCTTTAGTTTTATCAGAAAGTCCTTCATGAAATCACTTCCCTCCCTTACTGGCTGATAGTTTCAGTTGGAGGTATATCTGCCCCTACCGGCTGACTGAACACTGTTGAACTGTTCACGATGTCAGATAACTGACGTATGATATCACCATAGAGACGGGGTGCCTTGTCTGACCCCACCCCAGTACTCGTAAGTCCACTACAGATGGACAATAATTTCTTCTCCACTTGTTGTTTTTGTTTTTTCGGTTTTGTATTGCTAGTCCTATTTCGTTTATTGGCAAACCATGCTTTGACTTGCGCGAGAGATAATCCACCGTCGCGAGCCATTTTCTCTTTTTCTTCCTCAGATGGATAGGGATTATCTATGTGTTTCTCATACCAATCACTCATAAGACTAACACCGCGTACATTCAGTTGTCGTGACCTTGACCTTCCAGGCCCGGATACTGTGTTAGAAGTTGTGGAATCTGCGACTGTAGGTAGCGCCACCTTTAGAAGTTGTAGACTTGCCGTTACACGGTGAGTAAGATGCATGCGTTGATGATCATAAGTCTCGTGAATGTTACTGACTTCGCTTTGATAAACAACCACATCTGAATCCTGTGTCTTTAATTGTTCAATTGCAGAAATTCGTTCATTTTCAATATTTTGGCACTGCTCGTTATAGAATTGATGAAGCTGGTGAACTTTTTCTGAGTTATGAATCAACACTTGTTGGAAGTCTGACTGTAGATTTGCCTCCTGTACAGCGATAAGGGCTGGGTCTAAAACGATGGGATCAGGCTCCGACTCCATTGGTGCCACTCCATCACGACACAAACTGAATGGCAGGGTCTGAAAGTTCTGGTAGCATTCACTAGTAAGTGTAGCTTGTAGATCCTCAAACATAGGGTGTGTAGATAGTTTAGCAAGCTCCCCACCAGCAGGTAACGACTCAGATTTTATGAGTAAGGCCATCCTGTACTACACAGCAGTAACACACTACCGTACCACACTACAGTAACACACTGATTCACTCTATTATAAAGAACTCAGTAATAAAGTCTACATAAAATCCGGAACAAAATCCTGGGAAATCTGGCTAATCTTATCCACACTTGGAATCAAGACATTCAGGGAATTGAATATTCCCAAACTGACAAGAATTCATAGATGTAAGAATACATTTAGCCAATCAAAAAAGACTTCAAGTCTGTTACAACCAATCAGAAGCGTAGGTTTTGTGAGAGAGTGGCAGTTTTAGGGAGTGCTGACACTACCTGTACAGTGACAGGTAAAAACAACAGGTGAGTTGTGGTCACTGAACACTTGACAGCTGAGTGACCACACTAAGCTAGATTATAATATACCGGTAACTGTATTGATTTTAATAAAAGAATTTGCAGACCTGCCATGGTAATCAATTGTATTATTACATTTTCATATCAAAATATTATAGCTGTTAGTTAAAGATGCTCCATCACCGACAGAACATAAACGATATTCATCATTTGAACAATAATTGGTGTTTAATTGTGTATATTAATGTCTAATTAACACACACACAAAAAATATGAAATAATCTATTTTGCTTTTGGTGCATGTGCAATCAGTACTGCATTCCATATAGGACATAGTGCTACAGAATCTTTTCAGAATGTAATTAAATATTTTTATCTTGATGTAAAATTAAAAGCTCAAACTTTTTAATGGTGGTAATAAGTGTTCTTTCTTATAGGTCCACTACCTTTCCGAAACAGCTTCTAATTTTTAAAATGGGAATGTAAAACAAGATTGATAATTTTGTAGGGTCGCAAAAGTTATTTGATTACTGTTAATATTACACTCATCATCATCTTCTGAAACATTTGATTAAAATAAATAAAATGTTAATTTTCATAACGCAGGTCGTCTGATGATTCCCACAGTTATATATTACGCAGGAAATCTTGCATATGTTTGGTGTTGTTGCCTAACCTTAGGCTATCAATATGTATTTTCTTATGTTATTAATGTATTTAAAAAACCTTTAAATTTTACTCCTGAAAGGTAGTGGGGCTTTAAGGATTTTTTCCTGCTGGTCCTAAGAACTAGCTGACCCTAAAAGTTACTGGTCCTGACTGAAAGTTACTAGTCCTCACAAAATTACAATTAATCCTTGTAGGTTATAAAATTACTAGCAAAGTAAAAGTTTTACTAACAAATTAACAATTTTGAAAGAAATACACATTAAAGCAAATTTCAGCTCTAGATCAAAGTCTCCATATTAAAATATATATATCAGAACCCAATTTGATCTTCAATCTTTCACGATTCTACTGCTGCTATCGTAAAAACTTGTGGAACACCAAGTCTCCAAGGTATATATAGTTCTATGCAGCAATCGATATAGCACGCAGAATATAATCAAACAGTACAGGGCTCGACATTAACTTTTTTAAGGACTTGCCCTGTCGGGCAGGTGACTACAAAAACCTACCTGCCCGACTGGAAATTTGACTTGCCCAATAAAATTTAATGAAAAATGATACAATTTCTCTATTTCTATGATTAATTTATGATTCCTTTTGATTTTTGTGTTCTATGAGCATATTGAAGAATTAATAATTCAATTTCACTGTAGTAAATATAACAAAATATGTCCTGTCCTAATAAATTGTTCCTAGCTACTGACCAGTCGGGCAAGTGATAATTATCAGGAACCTTCCAGACCTAATAACTCCACTGACACTTCAAATCTGCTTTGATGTATCTTCTTCTTAGTCCACACAGTATCGGTGATTATTAACGAGATGAACAGGTGTCTTAGCTAACAATATTCTAAAAGCAAAAACTGTGAAATACTGATAGGGAAAGATTGATTTGAGCAGACTAGGTTGTGAATAGCCGACATGGCAAACAGAACTTATAAATTTCTTGATTTTCAGTCAAAAGCTGGTCATGTATAATTAATCTTGATTCTTGCATATAATGATAAACTTTTGATTTTCACTATTGCCATACTATTGCTTTTGAGCTAGGCCTACCATTTGTTATCAATCTCGAAGCTCTTTGCCATGCTTTCTGTCAAATTACATTATGACAGTGTCATCAAAGCGCTTGAATTATCACATCGTGTATACTACATGGGTATACAAACATCTGTTTGACCATGACTAATTATACCGATAAATCTGTGTAGACAGCTTCATAGCTCAGATTTTGTTGCATGACCCGTAAATGTATCTTAAGGACTAAGATATCAACTCTACATCAGCCTAAACAAGTATCAATGGCACTGAAATATCCACCTGCCCAGTCGGGCAAGTCACAGACGTAACTGACCTGCCCGACAGGAGGTCTGACCTGCCCCGGGCAGTCGGGCAATGGTTAATGGTCAATTTCGATTAAACTTCACATATAGTATAAAATGACCTTAATATCTTGGACAATTTGACTTCATGAATTACCCCTCGTGTCGTGATTTCGTTTTCATACCCTCCTGGTAGGGAAAGATTCTTTTAATCTCCCCTCTACCGCTGCCTCATGTGTTTATCTCCCCTCTACCGCTGCCTCATGTGTTTATCTCCCCTCTACCGCTGCCTCATGTGTTTATCTCCCCTCTACCGCTGCCTCATGTGTTTATCTCCCCTCTACCGCTGCCTCATGTGTTTATCTCCCTCTACCGCTGCCTCATGTGTTTAACTCCCCTCTACCGCTGCCTCATGTGTTTATCTCCCCTCTACCGCTGCCTCATGTGTTTATCTCCCCTCTACCGCTGCCTCATGTGTTTATCTCCCTCTACCGCTGCCTCATGTGTTTATCTCCCCTCTACCGCTGCCTCATGTGTTTATCTCCCCTCTACCGCTGCCTCATGTGTTTATCTCCCCTCCCCTGCTGCATTAAGTATTTATCTCCCCTCCCCTGCTTCATCATGTGGTTAAGTATTTATCTCCCCTCCCCTATATATAGCTACTGCATCATGTGATTATCTCCCCTGCCCTTCTGTATCATGTGATTATCTATCCTCTCCTGTTGCATCATGTGATTACTCCCCTGCCTTACTGCATTATGTGATTATCTCCCCTGCCCTTCTGCATCATGTGATTATCTATCCTCTCCTGTTGCATCATGTGATTATCTCCCCTCCCCTGCTGCATGATGTATTTCCCCTCCCCTGCTGCATGATGTATTAACTCCCTTTTCCTGTTGCATCATGTGATTATCTCCATTTTCCTGTTGCATCATGTGATTATCTCCCCTGCCCTACTGCATCATGTGATTATCTCCCCTGCCTTACTGCATCATGTGATTATCTCCCCTCCCCTACTGCATCATGTGATTATCTCCCCTCCCCTACTGCATCATGTGATTATCTCCCCTCCCCTGCTGCATGATTTTTTAACTCCCTTTTCCTACTGCATCATGTGGTTATCTCCCCTGCCCTACTGCATCATGTGGTTATCTCCCCTGCCCTACTGCATCATGTGATTATCTCCCCTCCCCTACTGCATCATGTCATTATCTCCCCTGCCCTACTGCATCATGTCATTATCTCATCTCCCCTACTGCATCATGTGGTTATCTCCCCTGCCCTACTGCTTCATGTGATTATCTCCCCTGCCCTACTGCATCATGTGATTATCTCCCCTGTCCTACTGCATCATGTGATTATCTCATCTCCCCTACTGCATCATGTGGTTATCTCCCCTCCCCTACTGCATCATGTGGTTATCTCCCCTCCCCTACTGCATCATGTGATTATCTCCCCTGCTCTACTTCATCATGTGGTTATCTCCCCACCCCTACTGCATAAAGTATTAACTACTTTTTCCTGTTGCATCATGTGATTATCTCCCCTCCCCTGCTGCATGAAGTATTTATATCTTTCTTTTTCTGCTGAATCATGTTGTTATCTCCCCTCCTGTTGCATCATGTAGTTATCTCCCCTCCCCAGCTGCATGATGTATTTATCTCCCTTTTCCTGCTGAATCTTGATCCTATAGCTATCATCTAGACATTAAGAGTTGTTGTCAGGTCACAATTCTATAAAGCATGTATGTTGTCTAATACAACTTATATAATGCACACATATGTTTAATCCATACTTTACAATATAATAAATCAGAAGTTGTCACGAGTACCCAGTCCCTCACTAATCTAGATATTATGTTATTGAAAGGCAATAGGTCAATTTCTTCCAACAAGTTAAGCTTGAAACTGTTTGTGGTCTGCCTTGAACATTCCACAAATTCGGTTCGCCGATCGACCATTTCACAAATTTTTTATTTGGACAATGCTCGCCAACACTGATGTCGGATAATGTTTGAATGTGTCAACATTGGTATGTGTACCTTAGGAAGTTTGACGGTATAGAACGACTATAAAATAGTATCATTGAAAGGACACTTACCTGTGATGTGACTCCATATTTGACAAAGTGCTGAAGGAGGTACTTGTCATGGTGAGCCAAGACATTTTCTATCAAACTCAGAATGTTGATGGGTGGGTTTGGGAAATACTCAAACCAATGCTCAGCCCAATTTTCTATAGACAAACAAATTTAATACAATCATTAATGCTTCTATAGCATTCTGTCATACAAAGCTTAAAGAATCTGATTCTGTTCCTTATCTTAAAGATGCTCCACTGCCGACAGAGCATAAATGATTTTCATCATTTGAACAATAATTTGTGTTTAATCGTGTATATATATGCCTAATTAACACAAAAAATAACATAAATAATTTATTTCGCCTTTGGTGCATGCACAATCATTACTTCATTCTATATAAGATATAGTGCCACGGAATTTTTTCGGGATGCAATTAATTATTTTTCATATTTTCAACTTGAAGTAAAATTAGAATTATCAAATTTTACAACGCCAGTAATTGTGTAAAATAAGTAACTTTTGTAACTGAAGAAAATACTAAATCGTCTGCTCCTGTTTTCGATAGTGAAAAAATACCATTTGTCAGCGGTGGAGCATCTTTAAGTAAACACACAATAAATAAATATTTGTAGGACCAACCATTGATATTGTTCTTTTTCATATCTATTACATAATTGTTCTTTTTCTTGTTATATTTTGATTGATTTGTCTCTTTTTTCTAAGATTACATACTCTCTTTAACTACACATTCACTGGAATCACTTTTTTTCTTCTTTTGAAAGCTAATTCCCTTCCTCAAAAAGTATTTTAATGTTAAAGCCTCCTTTCATTTTCTAAAGTAAATATTTTACAATCTATTGATCTAGTATTTGCATACTTTCTGTTATTTAAGCTGTTAGATATCTCCTTTCTAGTTTTAACTTTTTAGAACTTTTTAACACATGAACACACTTTACTTACCCATGATAGTGGCGATTATTTCGAAGCACACAAGATGGTTGTTTTGGAACAACTTGACGAACGGGAATGCTAGCACTGGTAGATACTGTGTCTCACCAAAAATAGGTGACCAATGGGCTAGAGCCGAAAGGATCCTGTAAATATGAGGTATTATTTAATTTGTGTTACTAAAATTTATAGATACTGTGTCTCATCCAATATACGTGACCAATGGGCTAGAGCCGATAGGATCCTGTAAATATGAGGTATTATTTAATTTGTGTGTTACTAAAATTTATAGATACTGTGTCTCATCCAATATACGTGACCAATGGGCTAGAGCCGAAAGGATCCTGTAAATATGAGGTATTATTTAATTTGTGTGGAAGCTAAAATTTATAGATACTGTGTCTCATCCAATATACGTGACCAATGGCATGGGCTAGAGCCGATAGGATCCTGTAAATATGAGGTATTATTTAATTTGTGTGGAAGCTAAAATTTATAGATACTGTGTCTCATCCAATATACGTGACCAATGGCATGGGCTAGAGCCGATAGGATCCTGTAAATATGAGGTATTATTTAATTTGTGTGGAAGCTAAAATTTATAGATACTGTGTCTCATCCAATATACGTGACCAATGGCATGGGCTAGAGCCGATAGGATCCTGTAAATATGAGGTATTATTTAATTTGTGTGGAAGCTAAAATTTATAGATACTGTGTCTCATCCAATATACGTGACCAATGGGCTAGAGACGATAGGATCCTGTAAATATGAGGTATTATTTAATTTGTGTGGTAGCTATAATTTATAGATACTGTGTCTCATCCAATATACGTGACCAATGGCATGGGCTAGAGCCGATAGGATCCTGTAAATATGAGGTATTATTTAATTTGTGTGGAAGCTATAATTTATAGATACTGTGTCTCATCCAATATACGTGACCAATGGCATGGGCTAGAGCCGATAGGATCCTGTAAATATGAGGTATTATTTAATTTGTGTGGAAGCTAAAATTTATAGATACTGTGTCTCATCCAATATACGTGACCAATGGCATGGGCTAGAGCCGATAGGATCCTGTAAATATGAGGTATTATTTAATTTGTGTGGAAGCTAAAATTTATAGATACTGTGTCTCATCCAATATACGTGACCAATGGCATGGGCTAGAGCCGATAGGATCCTGTAAATATGAGGTATTATTTAATTTGTGTAGTAGCTAAAATTTATAGATACTGTGTCTCATCCAATATACGTGACCAATGGGCTAGAGACGATAGGATCCTGTAAATATGAGGTATTATTTAATTTGTGTGGAAGCTAAAATTTATAGATACTGTGTCTCATCCAATATACGTGACCAATGGCATGGGCTAGAGCCGATAGGATCCTGTAAATATGAGGTATTATTTAATTTGTGTAGTAGCTAAAATTTATAGATACTGTGTGTCTCATCCAATATACGTGACCAATGGGCTAGAGACGATAGGATCCTGTAAATATGAGGTATTATTTAATTTGTGTGGTAGCTAAAATTTATAGATACTGTGTCTCATCCAATATACGTGACCAATGGGCTAGAGACGATAGGATCCTGTAAATATGAGGTATTATTACCAACAGGTGGGAATGGCTAATTTGTGTGGTAGATAATGTATAATACTGTATGCATCTATATAGTTCTTCTGCATATTATGACATGATTAATAAATTGCTGCTATGAGAGAAAGACATGAATTATAATACATAGACTGAATCCCATATACATCAGGATTAAAAAAGTCTTATCACAAAACCATTGTTCTATGGACAGTACAAGCTAGTATTTATCATACCTCTGTAGGACTCCTCAACCATTGTTCTATGGACAATACAAGCTAGTACTTATCATACCTCTGCAGGACTCCTCAACCATTGTTCTATGGACAATACAAGCTAGTACTTATCATACCTCTGTAGCACTCCTCAACATTTGTTCTATGGACAATACAAGCTAGTATTTATCATACCTCTGTAGGACTCCTCAACCATTGTTCTATGGACAGTACAAGCTAGTATTTATCATACCTCTGTAGGACTCCTCAAACATTGTTCTATAGACAGTACAATCTAGTATATAACATACCTCTGTAGGACTTCTCAAACATTGTTCTATGGACAGTACAAGCTAGTATTTATCATACCTCTGTAGGACTCCTCAAACATTGTTCTATGTACAGTAAAATCTAGTATTTAACATACCTCTGTAGGACTTCTCAAACATTGTTCTATGGACAATACAAGCTAGTACTTATCATACCTCTGCAGGACTCCTCAACCATTGTTCTATGGACAATACAAGCTAGTACTTATCATACCTCTGCAGGACTCCTCAACCATTGTTCTATGGACAATACAAGCTAGTATTTATCATACCTCTGTAGGACTCCTCAACCATTGTTCTATGGACAATACAAGCTAGTATTTATCATACCTCTGTAGGACTCCTCAACCAATGTTCTATGGACAGTACAATCTAGTATTTATCATACCTCTGCAGGACTCCTCAACCATTGTTCTATGGACAATACAAGCTAGTATTTAACATACCTCTGTAGGGCTCCTCAACCATTGTTCTATGGACAATACAAGCTAGTATTTAACATACCTCTATAGGACTCCTCAACCATTGTTCTATGGACAATACAAGCTAGTATTTATCATACCTCTGTAGGACTCCTCAACCATTGTTCTATGGACAATACAAGCTAGTATTTATCATACCTCTGCAGGACTCCTCAACCATTGTTCTATGGACAGTACAAGCTAGTATTTATCATACCTCTGTAGGACTTCTCAAACATTGTTCTATGGACAGTACAATCTAGTATTTAACATACCTCTGTAGGACTCCTCAACCATTGTTCTATGGACAATACAAGCTAGTATTTATCATACCTCTGTAGGACTCCTCAACCATTGTTCTATGGACAGTACAAGCTAGTATTTATCATACCTCTGTAGGACTCCTCAACCATTGTTCTATGGACAATACAAGCTAGTATTTATCATACCTCTGTAGGACTCCTCAACCATTGTTTTATGGACAGTACAAGCTAGTATTTATCATACCTCTGTAGGACTCCTCAACCATTGTTCTATGGACAGTACAAGCTAGTATTTATCATACCTCTGTAGGACTTCTCAAACATTGTTCTATGGACAGTACAATCTAGTATTTAACATACCTCTGTAGGACTCCTCAACCATTGTTCTATGGACAATACAAGCTAGTATTTATCATACCTCTGTAGGACTCCTCAAACATTGTTCTACGGACAATACAAGCTAGTATTTAACATACCTCTGTAGGACTCCTCAACCATTGTTTTATGGACAGTACAATCTAGTATTTAACATACCTCTGTAGGACTCCTCAACCATTGTTCTATGGACAATACAAGCTAGTATTTATCATACCTCTGTAGGACTCCTCAACCATTGTTCTATGGACAATACAAGCTAGTATTTATCATACCTCTGTAGGACTCCTCAACCATTGTTCTATGGACAATACAAGCTAGTATTTATCATACCTCTGTAGGACTCCTAAAACATTGTTCTACGGACAATACAAGCTAGTATTTAACATACCTCTGTAGGACTCCTCAACCATTGTTCTATGGACAATACAAGCTAGTATTTATCATACCTCTGTAGGACTCCTCAACCATTGTACTATGGACAGTACAAGCTAGTATTTATCATACCTCTGTAGGACTCCTCAACCATTGTACTATGGACAATACAAGCTAGTATTTATCATACCTCTGTAGGGCTCCTCAACCATTGTTCTATGGACAATACAAGCTAGTATTTATCATACCTCTGTAGGGCTCCTCAACCATTGTTCTATGGACAATACAATCTAGTATTTATCATACCTCTGTAGGACTCCTCAAACATTGTTCTATGGACAATACAAGCTAGTATTTATCATACCTCTGTAGGACTCCTCAACCATTGTTCTATGGACAATACAAGCTAGTATTTATCATACCTCTGTAGGACTCCTCAAACATTGTTCTATGGACAATACAAGCTAGTATTTAACATACCTCTGTAGGACTCCTCAACCATTGTTCTATGGACAGTACAAGCTAGTATTTAACATACCTCTGTAGGACTCCTCAACCATTGTTCTATGGACAATACAAGCTAGTATTTATCATACCTCTGTAGGACTCCTCAACCATTGTACTATGGCCAGTACAAGCTAGTATTTATCATACCTCTGTAGGACTTCTCAAACATTGTTCTATGGACAGTACAAGCTAGTATTTATCATACCTCTGTAGGACTTCTCAAACATTGTTCTATGGACAGTACAATCTAGTATTTAACATACCTCTGTAGGACTCCTCAACCATTGTTCTATGGACAATACAAGCTAGTATTTATCATACCTCTGTAGGACTCCTCAAACATTGTTCTACGGACAATACAAGCTAGTATTTAACATACCTCTGTAGGACTCCTCAACCATTGTTCTAGGACAATACAAGCTAGTATTTATCATACCTCTGTAGGACTCCTCAACCATTGTTCTATGGACAATACAATCTAGTATTTATCATACCTCTGTAGGACTCCTCAACCATTGTTCTATGGACAATACAAGCTAGTATTTATCATACCTCTGTAGGACTCCTCAACCATTGTTCTATGGACAATACAAGCTAGTATTTATCATACCTCTGTAGGACTCCTCAACCATTGTTCTATGGACAATACAAGCTAGTATTTAACATACCTCTGTAGGACTCCTCAACCATTGTTCTACGGACAATACAAGCTAGTATTTATCATACCTCTGTAGGACTCCTCAACCATTGTACTATGGACAATACAAGCTAGTATTTATCATACCTCTGTAGGGCTCCTCAACCATTGTTCTATGGACAATACAATCTAGTATTTATCATACCTCTGTAGGACTCCTCAACCATTGTTCTATGGACAATACAAGCTAGTATTTATCATACCTCTGTAGGACTCCTCAACCATTGTACTATGGACAGTACAAGCTAGTATTTATCATACCTCTGTAGGACTCCTCAACCATTGTTCTATGGACAATACAAGCTAGTATTTATCATACCTCTGTAGGACTCCACAACCATTGTACTATGGACAATACAAGCTAGTATTTATCATACCTCTGTAGGGCTCCTCAACCATTGTTCTATGGACAATACAATCTAGTATTTATCATACCTCTGTAGGACTCTCAGGAGCTTCCTACTCTTTATAGGGTAGTCCTCCTGTAGGTTGACATAGGCGGGATGTGTGCCTTTATCTACGAGGGCTGCGTAGGCTGTGTGGTTCTCAGGAAGTCGCAGCACTGATCGCCAAATAAACATACGATATTTACTGGGGTATTCTCCATACCCTTTCAGTATAGCTGTTAACCTCTCCATGTTTAGCCTCTCCGGAATCTCAATCTGAATCAAGAACAAATCTAATGATAGAATTATGATTCTTTTCAATGAATTGGACACCATCAAAATATGAACATGTAAAATCAATAGAAGTTAACCACATGTACAAACTATTGATTTTTACTTCAATGAAGTGTGCTTAATTATTCAGGGTATAGAGTTATAGGTAAGAACATTTATATTCAGGGTATAGATTTATAGGTAAGAACATTTATATTCAGGGTATAGAGTTATAGGTAAGAACATTTATATTCAGGGTATAGAGTTATAGGTAAGAACATTTATATTCAGGGTATAGAGTTATAGGTAAGAACATTTATATTCAGGGTATAGAGTTATAGGTAAGAACATTTATATTCAGGGTATGGAGTTATAGGTAAGAACATTTATATTCAGGGTATAGAGTTATAGGTAAGAACATTTATATTCAGGGTATGGAGTTATAGGTAAGAACATTTATATTCAGGGTATAGAGTTATAGGTAAGAACATTTATATTCAGGGTAGAGTTATAGGTAAGAACATTTATATTCAGGGTATAGAGTTATAGGTAAGAACATTTATATTCAGGGTATAGAGTTATAGGTAAGAACATTTATATTCAGGGTATAGAGTTATAGGTAAGAACATTTATATTCAGGGTATAGAGTTATAGGTAAGAACATTTATATTCAGGGTATAGAGTTATAGGTAAGAACATTTATATTCAGGGTATGGAGTTATAGGTAAGAACATTTATATTCAGGGTATAGAGTTATAGGTAAGAACATTTATATTCAGGGTTTGGAGTTATAGGTAAGAACATTTATATTCAGGGTATAGAGTTATAGATAAGAACATTTATATTCAGGGTATAGAGTTATAGGTAAGAACATTTATATTCAGGGTATAGAGTTATAGGTAAGAACATTTATATTCAGGGTATAGAGTTATAGGTAAGAACATTTATATTCAGGGTATAGAGTTATAGGTAAGAACATTTATATTCAGGGTATAGAGTTATAGGTAAGAACATTTATATTCAGGGTATAGAGTTATAGGTAAGAACATTTATATTCAGGGTATAGAGTTATAGGTAAGAACATTTATATTCAGGGTATGGAGTTATAGGTAAGAACATTTATATTCAGGGTATAGAGTTATAGGTAAGAACATTTATATTCAGGGTTTGGAGTTATAGGTAAGAACATTTATATTCAGGGTATAGAGTTATAGGTAAGAACATTTATATTCAGGGTATAGAGTTATAGGTAAGAACATTTATATTTCAGGGTATAGAGTTATAGGTAAGAACATTTATATTCAGGGTATAGAGTTATAGGTAAGAACATTTATATTCAGGGTATAGAGTTTATATAGGTAAGAAGAACATTTATATTCAGGGTATAGAGTTATAGGTAAGAACATTATATTCAGGGTATGGAGTTATAGGTAAGAACATTTATATTCAGGGTATAGAGTTATAGGTAAGAACATTTATATTCAGGGTATAGAGTTATAGGTAAGAACATTTATATTCAGGGTATAGAGTTATAGGTAAGAACATTATATTCAGGGTATGGAGTTATAGGTAAGAACATTATATTCAGGGTATAGAGTTATAGGTAAGAACATTTATATTCAGGGTATAGAGTTATAGGTAAGAACATTTATATTCAGGGTATAGAGTTATAGGTAAGAACATTTATATTCAGGGTATAGAGTTATAGGTAAGAACATTTATATTCAGGGTATAGAGTTATAGGTAAGAACATTATATTCAGGGTATGGAGTTATAGGTAAGAACATTATATTCAGGGTATAGAGTTATAGGTAAGAACATTTATATTCAGGGTATGGAGTTATAGGTAAGAACATTTATATTCAGGGTATGGAGTTATAGGTAAGAACATTTATATTCAGGGTATAGAGTTATAGGTAAGAACATTTATATTCAGGGTAAAGAGTTATAGGTAAGAACATTTGTACATTTTGCAGTAATCCTTGATATTCCTAGGTACACACTTACCTCCTTAGTCCCTTGACCTTCTCCTAACATCTTATTCTCCTTGCCTCCTGCACGGCCTTTGCCTTTTTGTTTGAGACTTGATTTAGAAGATGTATCAGCCATTTTGTTTCCTGACACAACCTTGACCAACGGAGCAGGGGGCTGAAACATCAACATGTTAGTATTTACTGAACTCTGTAAACTTGTGTAACTTGTGAAATAAAAGAACTGACAAAAATGATGGTATAATCTACATTTTCTTTTTTGGAAAACTTGTGGTATATATTGTGCATACCCAATTCTATTAGTGATAAACTTATTGATTCAATATATGTTATACTTATCATTGTGAACACAGCAGAAAATCATTATGGTGGTAAAAAACTTGTAACATCAGATGAATACAGTAAAACTTGAATATAATAAACTCGATTAGAATGAATGATGTATAAAGATTTGTTCTATCTAGACAACAAACTTCTTGTTTAACAAACTAATTTTTTATTTCCTAGGAGTTTATTATAAATAAGTTTTACAAAAGTATATGTGTTGTTCAAATTTCTTAATTTAGAGTTTTCGCCTATGGATGACAGCCAGCCAAATACTGAGATATTTACCTTGTTCAGTTCAGAGGACATGGCGTGTAAGTTGTACACATTGAGACTGCCGTCCTCCATCACTGCCGATAGGTGGCGCCCTGATGAGCTAATGGTGATATTGTTTATCTTGTTTTCAATACTTCCAACATCAAAAAGTAGCTTGCAAGTGTTTATGTTGATGAAACGCACGATACCATCCTGACTCAGCACTCCCAGGACCTACAGAAAACAAGGAATATATTATATTACCATCCTGACTCAGCGCTCCCAGGACCTACAGAAAACAAGGAATATATTATATTACCGTCCTGACTCAGCACTCCCAGGACCTATAGAAAACAAGGAATATATTATATTACCGTCCTGACTCAGCACTCCCAGGACCTACAGAAAACAAGGAATATACTTTTATAAAAACAAGTACATCAAGTTTAAACTCTTATAGGTACAGTATATATATCAATAAGCAGTGTCATAGTGCATGCCTTCATTCTTTCCCCTGTCACATCTAGTGATGGTCAACAAAGACAGCCCTGTGAAGTATGTCCCTGTACAGGAATTTTATTCATTGATGTAAGCTATTTTTTTAACTCTTGGCCATGCCAGCATCAATATATGTAAGAAGAAGTAACCAAGTTATCAAGTTCTAGACCTACCTGATTTGCCCCAGCATCAAAGTTATCTGGCAGGAAGACCTACCTGATTTGCCCCAGCATCAAAGTTATCTGGCAGGAAGACCTACCTGATTTGTCCCAGCATCAAAGTTATCTGGCAGGAAGACCTACCTGATTTGCCCCAGCATCAAAGTTATCTGGCAGGAAGACCTACCTATTTGCCCCAGCATCAAAGTTATCTGGCAGGAAGACCTACCTGATTTGCCCCAGCATCAAAGTTATCTGGCAGGAAGACCTACCAGATTTGTCCCAGCATTAACGTTATCTGGCAGGAAGACCTACCTGATTTGCCCCAGCATCAAAGTTATCTGGCAGGAAGACCTACCTGATTTGTCCCAACATCAAAGTTATCTGGCAGGAAGACCTACCTGATTTGCCCCAGCATCAAAGTTATCTGCAGAAGACTACCTGATTTGCCCCAGCATCAAAGTTATCTGGCAGGAAGACCTACCTGATTTGCCCCAGCATCAAAGTTATCTGGCAGGAAGACCTACCTGATTTGCCCCAGCATCAAAGTTATCTGGCAGGAAGACCTACCTGATTTGCCCCAGCATCAAAGTTATCTGGCAGGAAGACCTACCTGATTTGCCCCAGCATCAAAGTTATCTGGCAGGAAGACCTACCTGATTTGCCCCAGCATCAAAGTTATCTGGCAGGAAGACCTACCTGATTTGCTCCAGCATCAAAGTTATCTGGCAGGAAGACCTACCTGATTTGCCCCAGCATCAAAGTTATCTGGCAGGAAGACCTACCTGATTTGCCCCAGCATCAAAGTTATCTGGCAGGAAGACCTACCTGATTTGCCCAGCATCAAAGTTATCTGGCAGGAAGACCTACCTGATTTGCCCCAGCATCAAAGTTATCTGGCAGGAAGACCTACCTGATTTGCCCAGCATCAAAGTTATCTGGCAGGAAGACCTACCTGATTTGCCCCAGCATCAAAGTTATCTGGCAGGAAGACCTACCTGATTTGCCCCATTCAAAGTTATCTGGCAGGAAGACCTACCTGATTTGCTCCAGCATCAAAGTTATCTGGCAGGAAGACCTACCTGATTTGCTCCAGCATCAAAGTTATCTGGCAGGAAGACCTACCTGATTTGCTCCAGCATCAAAGTTATCTGGCAGGAAGACCTACCTGATTTGCTCCAGCATCAAAGTTATCTGGCAGGAAGACCTACCTGATTTGCTCCAGCATCAAAGTTATCTGGCAGGAAGACCTACCTGATTTGCTCCAGCATCAAAGTTATCTGGCAGGAAGACCTACCTGATTTGCTCCAGCATCAAAGTTATCTGGCAGGAAGACCTACCTGATTTGCCCCAGCATCAAAGTTATCTGGCAGGAAGACCTACCTGATTTGCTCCAGCATCAAAGTTATCTGGCAGGAAGACCTACCTGATTTGCTCCAGCATCAAAGTTATCTGGCAGGAAGACCTACCTGATTTGCTCCAGCATCAAAGTTATCTGGCAGGAAGACCTACCTGATTTGCTCCAGCATCAAAAGTTATCTGGCAGGAAGACCTACCTGATTTGCTCCAGCATCAAAGTTATCTGGCAGGAAGACCTACCTGATTTGCTCCAGCATCAAAGTTATCTGGCAGGAAGACCTACCTGATTTGCTCCAGCATCAAAGTTATCTGGCAGGAAGACCTACCTGATTTGCCCAGCATCAAAGTTATCTGGCAGAAGACCTACCTGATTTGCTCCAGCATCAAAGTTATCTGGCAGGAAGACCTACCTGATTTGCTCCAGCATCAAAGTTATCTGGCAGGAAGACCTACCTGATTTGCTCCAGCATCAAAGTTATCTGGCAGGAAGACCTACCTGATTTGCTCCAGCATCAAAGTTATCTGGCAGGAAGACCTACCTGATTTGCTCCAGCATCAAAGTTATCTGGCAGGAAGACCTACCTGATTTGCCCCAGCATCAAAGTTATCTGGCAGGAAGACCTACCTGATTTGCTCCAGCATCAAAGTTATCTGGCAGGAAGACCTACCTGATTTGCTCCAGCATCAAAGTTATCTGGCAGGAAGACCTACCTGATTTGCTCCAGCATCAAAGTTATCTGGCAGGAAGACCTACCTGATTTGCTCCAGCATCAAAGTTATCTGGCAGGAAGACCTACCTGATTTGCTCCAGCATCAAAGTTATCTGGCAGGAAGACCTACCTGATTTGCCCCAGCATCAAAGTTATCTGGCAGGAAGACCATCTGTTTGACGGCCGTCACCTTGGCTGGTAGTTCCACAATGCGTAGTACTCTATGAGTGTCCAAATCCCATAGATGGATAAAACGGGATTTTCCTCCCGCCGCCAGGATTCTGCCATCCCTGATAAGGCAAACAAATCAGGAATAGGTACTACAAACATCACAATGTTTTAGCCAACAAAAAGATGAGAATTTTTTTGTGACTTAGTCTATTCCAGTCAATCAAATGATAGCAAAATTTCAAAACTTTTACAAGAAACATCCAAATTCCTTACAATCTCCTCTGTTACACTGTCTGTGTGAATTAGGATAAAATCCATCATCATTGTCTACAGAAATGTAAAGAATGTGTTCCTATTGCTCTGTCTCATGCACCAATCAATTTGTTCCTAACACTTATCACAATGAAGAATTAATGGCATTTACCATAACTGTGGCGACCTGGATGAAGACTTACTTGGTAGATACAAAGGTGCGGTAATGTGGACTGTTGCCTGGAGGTATGGGTAACTGATATTTACATTTCAGTGTGTCCGACTCCCACGCAAATATTGTATCATCTTTGAAGCCAGTTATTATCACATTGCTTAGAGGGAGGAAGAAAACCTAAAACAACAACAAGAGGCCCATGGGCCTTAACGGTCACCTGAGTTCGTTTAGAATGACACAGACATATAAACACTTATATACTGGCCCTTGAAGTCGGTCAGGGATTTTATAAATTTGACTTTTTAATCTATGGAAGGTATTTGCTTCCATCAAACCTGTGAACTCAGAAGATTTTTTGAAATTTTAAGTCATTTTGACCCTGTTTGGCCCCACCCCCCTGGTCCCCCAGGTGGTCAGCGATGACTAATATGGATGTTAAAATGCTATATCTCAGGCTAATAATTCTAATCAAGTTTGACTCATATCCTATGAAAATTGAGCAAATAATGTTCATAAAAGTATTTTTTCGTATATCAACTAAAGTAAACTTGACCCCCTCCCCAGGGGGAAACGTGAGACCCCAGGGTCATATAATTTACAATTTTTGTAAAGGGCCTTAAGACCTTTCTATCTATGAAAAGTATTTCATTCTACCATTTCCAGAATTTTAGAAAAAGGTTTTTGAAGTTTTAGCCTATTTGACCCTGCACCTAAGGCCCCTAGGGGTCAGTCATGGAAAATTTATTAATGGGATTCAATGGCCATCTCTTACTGATAATTCTGACAACATTTGACTCATTTCCAATAACAAATGACCAAATAATGCTCAAAAATGTGTTTTCCATATATAAACTATAGTATACTATACTTAACCCCCTCCCCGGGGGAAACGAGAGACCCCAGGGTCACATAATTCACAATTTTTGTAAAGGACCTTAAGACCTTTCTATCTATGAAGAGTATTTGATTCCACCACATCTGTGAGTGGAGAAGAAGATTTTTGAAATTTTAGTCAATTTTATCCCTTTCGGCCCCTCCCACAGCCCCCTGGGCGGTGGGGACTATATAATTCACAATTTTGATTGGGCTTATGCCTTAGAAGGTTTGTGCAAAATGTCATTGAAATTGCTTCATCAGTTTTGGAGATGAAGTCGAATATGTAAATTGTTTACGGACATATGACGGACGACGGACATAAGGCAATCAGAATAGGTCACTTGAGACTTCGTCTCAGGTGACCTGAAAATTCTGAAGGTGTGTCAAAATGTCCACTTGGACTAACACACCATTAAAATACAAGTTAACATTTGTTTAAGCTTGTATAAATGTCCACTTGGAATGAAATATGTTGTAATAATTCTGGACATCCATCAATCATGGCTATAACTACTAACTCAGGTTTAGAATAACTTCAGTGAAGACAGTCTCACTTTGGCTTTCACTAAGTTTCATTGCACTTTTAAAACAAGTTTTGATTTGTTTTTGAAGCTTTTCAAGTTTCTGTAAATTGCCAATTACAAGTCAAAATCCTGCAAAATACAAAATATTTACAGTTCACATTGAGGTTTTTTATCAAAAGGTTTCATTATGTAGAAATTAGAATTACATAATTACCTAGTTTTGTGAGTAGACATCAATTTCTGTGTCATATAAGTTAGCAGTTGAATATTATATTGTTTTATCATATACATTGTATTTCAAAGTCTACCTGTACGATTCCGACCTCCTCCTTAATGTTTAGTTTACGTTTACGTTGGAAGGTGTCCAGGTCCCATAGTTGGGCTGTGTCTGTCGATGTGGTCAGAGCATATCTACCTGATGCATGTACTGATATGTCTCTGATGGCCGACTCGTGGCCTTTCATCCAGGCTACCATTTCTTTTGTATCTGAAATGAGTCATTGATGGTGACATTATAGAGCTATCAGTTTACTGTACTCCCTAATTGCTGAGTAATTAGCAGCAGTAACAAGAGGCCCAGAGGGCCTGTATCGCTCACCTGGTTTGTAACGCCAAGTACTGTTGTGAATACAGGTTCATTATTTCTTTTCTGAAGGAATTTGAATATTTACCTCTAATTCCCCTATTGGGGCCCGCCCCTCCTGCCCCGGGGGCCAAAATTTATACAAGTTCTGTTCCCCTTCCCCCAAGGATGTTTGTGGCCAAATTTGGTTACAATCCATGGTGAACTCTAGAACAAGTAGCAATTTATAGGATTTACCTCTATTTCCCCTATAGGAGATTTCAGAAAAGATGGCGATGACGTCACACAAAGGTACATCCGGGCGCTCAAAGGTACAACTCCGTATATCTGTACACATTAACATCGTGGGAACACAGCCGCTTGCGATGTTTGTTTACATTTTATTGTAATAAATAGTACGGCAAACCGAGAACTATTGCGTTATTTTAATTTCAAAAAGTGTAAAAAAAATATTTTACAATAATATACTAATTTAAACATATGGTATTTATATATTTTACTCTGTTTATACTTCATTTTCGACCGCTACGAGAAAACACGGTCGCCATTACGTATAACATTGACAGACATATTGCAAATATCAACTTGAAATTACAAATTAAATTCAAAGTCCCCCAAAATATTATAAGTTATTACTGTTTTCGAAGTGTTACTTGATAAAACACCTTACAATATATGATTAGTGCAAAATTAAACATTTGCTTTTGTAGATTACCCCAAGCCCACGGCAGCCATATGCATTACAGTACAGCCGAGAACCCGAATTTCGTCCATTTTCAGTGTCAAAAAAATACGTATTCTGGTTATTTTTTATGTCATCAATTTTGGGAATTAGTTTATAACATACAAATGAGTCAGTTTGTAGGTTCATTTTATCACATTTTTTAAACAAAACTAGAGTATTTATGATTCTCGAAGCCGTGCGCAATGTATCCTGGTCGGCATTTACAGTACTACGATCTGTAATTTATATCAATTTAAATGAAGTCTAACTAATATGTATTCAAATTTTCTAAAAGTAATATCACTTCAATTTGAGACTTAACATAGCAGTCTATGGGATAAAAGCGGCTGAAAATGAAATATTAAAAATGAAATCTGCAGCATTAAAACTGAACGATTTCACCATTTTATTTTTCGAGATCGGCAGCCATACGTGTACGTGTAACACAGTAGTTTAATTACTATTCGTCATTTTGTTACGATACAAGAGCATTCCATTAAAACAACATGTACATATTAAATAACAAAATATATATCTTAAACAAGTCCTTATTGAGATAAAAGTGTTGGTAATTATTAATAGTGGCCTGCGGTGATCTACCAGCGACGAAGCCATGCACGAGCGGCCGTGGTCTAGCCAGATATGGTCCACCTTTCGTTATGTTATATAGTGTTGTGAGCAGCTTTTTCATGTACAACAGAAACATGACAATAAAATCAATTATCTATTCATAACTTTTTCACAACTACGTGTGAACAAAAAACGGGTACGTGTGATGTGACGACCCGGCACCGCTTCGCAAGCTGGCTTCAACACTAAATCTACAGAAATATATTTAGCAATAAACAATTGTAAATATCAAAATATAAATGTCTGTAGCCTCTTAAACAATAAGAAACCATTTTAAAATCAGAATTTGCAAGTATGAAAGTGTATACTTTTGCCACAGTATCGATTGTGTAGCAGGGCTGTACGTATCTGTTATTGTTTTCATTAGTCGACATACAGTGTTTGTACCTTTGAGGACCCGGATGTAAATTTTCTGTGACGTCACGCCATCTTTTCTGAAATCTCCTATTGGGCCCTGCCCTTCCTGCCCCCGAGAGTCAAAGCCAAAATTTATACAAGTTCTGTTCCCCTTCCCCAAGGACGTTAGTGACCAAATTTGGTTACAATCCATGCAGAACTCTATGACTAGTAGCTATTTAAAGGAAATGTTGACGGACAGATGACGGATGACAGACGGATGGACGGCGGACGGCGCGCCATGACATAAGCTCACCGCCCCTTTGGGCCAGGTGAGCTTAAAACTATCCAGGTTAATCTTATAACTGTCTTTTCTTATTATTATTATACAAAACCCAAAGTCCCACAAGGGTAAAATTAAAGGTTAAAAGTGAGACAATGTGTGGACAACATTCTGGTACAAATAAAAGGCTACAACTGAACTCACCTGTGTCAAAGCACTTGAGAATGTAAACTCCCCTGTATCAAAGCACTTGAGAATGTAACCTCACCTGTATCAAAGCACTTGAGAATGTAAACTCACCTGTATCAAAGTACTTAAAAATGTAAACTCACCTGTATCAAAGCACTTAAGAATGTAAACTCACCTGTATCAAAGCACTTAAGAATGTAAACTCACCTGTATCAAAGCACTTAAGAATGTAAACTCACCTGTATCAAAGCACTTAAGAATGTAAACTCACCTGTGTCTATATTAAGCACCTGAGAATGTAAACTCACCTGTATCAAAGCACTTAAGAGAGTAATCAGACAGTCCCACCAAGAACTCTGATTTCCGACGCAGATTAAAAGCCACAGCTGTACAGGGATGCCCTGTTTTCTGTCCGAGGAAAAATCTAGAAAAACATAACATCATTTCTCTATACCAACTGTTACAATCACTTTGTCTAAACTCTATGTGCTTAAATGTGTAAAGGTATAATAATTATATCTGATCATGAGGAATTCATTTACTTCAACCATTTTTTACAAATGCCAGATAATGTCTGGTTAGGAAAACACTACATAATTCTTTGCATACAAAGAACTGCAAATCATATCAATACTGTAGACTAACTTTCATTCGCGTGCGGTTTACTTAGGCGAATATGGCAATCAAAGGTTTATCTCCACGTACTGCCATCTACATCATATCTATTGATAGGAATTTACATTTAATTTTTCAATCTGCAAATTTCAATCTTCGTGAACCTGTTTCGAAATTTAATACCTGCGAGAGAAAGTTAGTTTACACTGAAATATTTGTGCTCATATATCTTTACCTGTTTTTATTTAGATCAAATATGTATACGTTGCCTTGGTGATCTCCAGCCAAGAAAGTCTCTGTCTGGCCGTCAAATGAGGTGTGGAGAAAACGGACATTGCGACTGAACTGTGAGAGACTGCCCGCCTGGCTGTGATGTATATTAACCATTAACCTGTCAAAACAAATCTCAATAATCTATTAAAAGTGAAACAGAGAGGACAGTCAATTTTAATATATGTTAAAAAAAAAATGGAATACCGTTTTCTTCACTAAAACTTTATTATGTCACCTTTATCAAGCATTATAGTCATTAATACATCACATATAAAATATTCATGGTTATATGTAACCATATCATTACATGATCATCAGATTAATAAGCCACTCAATCTGACCAACTTACCCATTATCAGCTGACGGTGTTGGTTTGCGGTGCCAGATTTTACCATTAGCTTTGTGAGCTACATCAAGTGACTGCATTTTTAGGCTGACAGCGATTAGAGTTAATCTGTATCCAGTTATTTCAGCCGTTTATACATCATTATTTTAAATCTGAAAGTAAAAAATATCAACCGATTTAAAACATTTATAATTTATTCTTTATTTCATGCCTAATGATCAGCCATTCATGTACCACGTGAGATACTAGTCCCACACAAACATTATCGGGTATCAGGTACGTGGCACATGTACCACGTGAGTTACTAGTCCCATACAAATGTTATCGGGTATCAGGTACGTGGTACATGTACCACGTGAGATACTAGTCCCACACAAACGTTATTGGGTATCAGGTACGTGGCACATGTACCACGTGAGATACTAGTCCCACACAAACATTATCGAGTATCAGGTACGTGGCACATGTACCACGTGAGTTACTAGTCCCATACAAATGTTATCGGGTATCAGGTACGTGGTACATGTACCACGTGAGATACTAGTCCCATACAAACGTTATCGGGTATCAGGTACGTGGCACATGTACCACGTGAGATACTAGTCCCACACAAACATTATCGGGTATCAGGTACGTGGCACATGTACCACGTGAGTTACTAGTCCCATACAAATGTTATCGGGTATCAGGTACGTGATACATGTACCACGTGAGATACTAGTCCCACACAAACGCTATCGGGTATCAGGTACGTGGTACTATACATGTACCACGTGAGATACTAGTCCGATACAAATGTTATCGAGTATATCAGGTACATGGTACATGTACCATGGCATGTGAGATACTACTCCCACACAAACATTATCTGTATCAGGTACTTGGTACATGAACTAGTCCCATTCAATATATATACGTACAGGATGAAAGTTCTTTGCTGTAGTAAGGTGCTTAGCTACGCTTAATAGAAATTAATCTCTTCATTTTTTATCAAAATAGCTACCCGCAAGATATTTATATTTGTAGAAATATAATGTATATATTTGATGTAATTATTTAATAAAGTCAAATTTAATTTGTTAGGGTAAGCTCTATATGGACAAACAACATGGGCAGGCTTATTATTTAAAATGCCAAGCCTGTTTTTAACAAGCTTTGTATGAAGTTTGAACAAATTATGTCTCAAGTTATCCTTTGGAAAAAAAAAATTGTGAAACAATCTATTTTTTGGTAACAATGACCTTTTGACCCCAAATTCAATCCCAAGCTATGTTATCCCGCTACACTCCTCCCTCCTTTCTCGAAGTTTTTGCCCTCAAAGACATATATATATATACAAGACCCTTCCAAACACCACCACCGTGGGTTATTTAGTTTGACGCCAATTCTGTAACAGATCTAGAGGATAAAATATAGTGGCCAGACCAGGATTCGAACCCGGAACCCTACGAACACTAGCCGAGTGCTCTACGGACTGAGCTTCCTGGTCACTGATGAATTGACCTAGTCCAATCCCGCTACATTAGTCTACAATACATACTATTTTTCATTAAGCAATTTTCATATTTACTCAAATTAAAGTGTGCACAAGGTCCAATGGTAATTATTAGTGCAAAGGGCAATAACTCCGTAAATTACCCTCAAATCAAGCTGATTTTCGAACCCGTCTGAGATCTTTCTTAGTCTACATGGTCACTTTTCATTTGCATGACACCCGATGGACAACGCACGACAACAGAAAAAAGACTATCGCAATAGGTCACCATGATCTATGGTGAGGTGACATAATAAAAGCTTCACTGAACTCAGTCAGCAGCAGAAAAATATCTAGAACTACACATTGTACTATTTTCACCAAGATTGACAGAGTCCACATATCATGCACAAAATTTACTCTTGACTAGTGCTCTACCTAAAAATATATATCAATAACTTTATGTGTGTTAAAGTGTCATGTACTATTATTAAACAGCTGAATTAAGCTACAGTGGACCTAAACAACTTAACTAAATTATATTGCACAGTAGAGACCGAAACGACCCGAGGTAGATTTATTGGTTATATCCATGCCAAAGGAAACTGTAGGTCTATAGCGATGTGTGCATCTATCATCACATACTTTAAACATAGTCTATTAGCGCTTACTCACCTCAATTACAAACTTTGTGTTTATCTACCACCCGGAATAATCAAGACTGAAATCAGCAACTTGTCTGACAGCAAGCTCGAGTCGATGTGTTAGAAGAATCCACATAAATGCGCCATCCGAAGCTAAACGATTATGCATCCGAAGCTAAACAATTCCGTGAAATTTAAATGTGTGTTCCGTTTAGGCCGCCATGCATCGGTATTAAAATCGCAAAGACTTCACTTCTACGATTTTGTTTACATGGGAAGCGGGATCGGACATGTTTTCAATTTTGACGCCAGAGTTGTGTTAATTTACGAAATTGCACACGGATTAAGGCAATTAATTGACTTCTTACTATGGGAGAAAATTACATGCCATTGATAAAATAAATACTATTGGTGTGGAACTAAACAATCCGGTACGTACTTTTGTTTTTTTATTCAAACGTAAATAAATGAAATAGCATTTCCTTATTTGCGTTTCGTTATTTAACTTAAACCTTTTTTCAACTTCCGGTTTCTCTTTCATTTACAGTAAGGACAGATTATTTATTTCGGGATCTTTTTATGTCGCTTTCCTAAATATTTTCTTATATATGGAGCTTATTTCAACTTTGCTATAGATCGTTTTAGTTTGATACCGATTTAATTTATATTATAATTTACAGGATTTAGGTGAAAAGGAAAATCGAATCCGGATTCCGAGTGAAATTCATAAACCCGACATTAGTTGTTGTGATTAAACTTCCGCCTATGAAAAAGTGTTAAAGGTACACGTCAGGTTAGACTATCTTAGGCCGAGAGGGACACATTTATTGTGAAATCGAAGATGGCTTCAAATGATATTGGCGATTGGTATAGGGGAATTCCTTTTTTAACAAAATATTGGTTTACTGGATCGATCGTGGTGCCTATATTAGCGCGATTTAGCATCCTGAATCCTATGTGGCTGTTTCTACATTACGAATCCGTCGTGTACAAGTTTCAGGTGAGAACATGATTTGTGCCTTCTCTTAGTCTACACAGTCTAATGGTAATTTAAAAAAAAAATAACATTAGTGTTTTATGTAGTCCTTCTATATACTACTAGTATACATAATCAACGCAATTTCAAATACTCAGAGCTGAAGAAATTAAATATAAGGTGATGCAATTATAAATGAACTTGATCGATACATATATGTACATGTATTTTTGTGTGTGTAATTATAGTATAGGAGCTAAGGAGTAGGATTTTAACTCTCGGGAGTCAACTCACCCCAGAAGTGTGGAAGTCCATGTACCGGTACAGGTCATGTTATAGTAATTGTGGATCTGTTTACAAACCTGTATTTGTGTGTAAATCAGTCTGTTCCATAATAAATAGGCAGATCATTCCAGGAGTAAATCGGTATCCAGCTAGTGTTTCTGGTCCTGACCTGAATTTCAACCTCAGCCTATATGGAAATGCAACATTTTCTCCTCTAGTGTGGTATGAGGCAATTATCAATTGGTTGAGCATATCTAGTTAGCTAGTGTTCAGAGTACTCCCATAACATGAGAGTCGACTGGTCAGCCGTTTTTTTTATCGGACGTTATTTTGCTGACTGTCGACTCATTTCCGAAGGCCTATTTCTTTGATGCAGCTTCCGACGTCAGATGAAGGCGGAATGAAAAGTGCAATAATATCAATATTTATAGCTCTAACAGTGATTACATTGATGTGTACTTACAGTTTAGGTATAAATTATCCCATTTATATAGGAAAACCATAAATTGAGGCCTCATAAAATAGTATTATAGCGGATTAGAATTGATGAATCCCTTCCGTAACATTTTGACCTAGTTTTAAATATGGTGGCTGGTTACTACAAAAAGCGGAACATGAATTCAAGCGGGCAGAATGCAAGTAAAAGTAAAGGCAAATCAAGCGTTTTGGGGACTTTGCAATTCGTTTTTTCCTCGGAAGCTGGACAGGGCGAGATATTTGTAACCTCTCGTCAAAATTGCTTTAAAATGCGGTTAAGATCGTAGAACGAACATGAAACTACTCTGGATACAAAAACTAGAATATATAATGAAACAATAGCAACAGTTTCGACGAAGAAATATCAAAAGTAAGTGTTGTTAATATTCGTTTGAAATTGGCGCCCCTAGCCAGCCCAATGGCGGAGCTTCTTCCCTTGTGTAATGTATATAAATAGGCTTGACCTATCTTATATATATCATCATTAGTAACGAGGCCCTGTGGTTGAACTCAAACCACCTGCCATAAGATATTTAGATGGGCACCAGTGTATTAAAACTAACAGAGAAAACATTACATTTAACACAAGGTAAGCTAATGCAGGAGTTTCAATATTGGGCAGTACCCTGTACTTTTTGCTGGTTGAACCTGGCTGTGGTACCGCCTGATTGGGGCTAAATTACATTATATAGCATACAGATAGTATAGAAAAGTACCCATTGAAATTGCAATTGTACCGCCTCTCCTGAAAGATAATGAAACCCCTGCTAATGATTATCTGATACGCAATTATTTTCATATTTATAACCGGTATATTTATTAGCTCACCTGGCCCGTCAACATTTCCTTTAAATCGCTACTTGCCATAGAGTTCTGCATGTATTGTAACCAAATTTGGCCACAAACATCCTTGGGGGAGGGGGAACAGAACTTGTATAAATTTTGGCTCTGACCCCCCGGGGGCAGGAGGGGCGGGCCCCAATAGGGGAAATAGAGGTAAATTCTTTAAATCGCTACTTGTCCTAGAGTTCTGCATGGATTGTAACCAAATTTGGCCACAAACATCCTTGGGGGAAGGGGAACAGAACTTATATAAATTTTGGCTCTGATCCCCCAGGGGCAGGAGGGGCGGGGCCCAATAGGGGAAATAGAGGTAAATCCTTTAAATCGCTACCAGTCATAGAGTTCTACATGGATTGTAACCATATTTGGCCACAAACATCCTTGGGGAAAGGGGAACAGAACATGTATAAATTTTGGCTCTGGCCCCCCGGGGGCAGGAGGGGTGGGGCCCAATATGGGAAATAGAGTTAAATCCTTTAAATCGCTTCTAGTCATAAAGTTCTGAATGGAATGTAACCAAATTTGTCCACAAACATCCTTGGGGGGAAGGGGAACAGAACTTGTATAAATTTTGGCTCTGGTCCCCCGTGGGCAGGAGGGGTGGGGCCCAATAGGGGAAATAGAGTTAAATCCTTTAAATTGCTACTAGTCATAGAGTTCTGAATGAAATGTAACCATATTTGGCCACAAACATCCTTGGGGGAAGGGGAACAGAACTTGTATAAATTTTGGCTCTGGCCCCCCGGGGGCAGGAGGGGTGGGGCCCAATAGAGGAAATAGAGGTAAATCCTTTAAATCGCTACTAGTCATAGAGTTCTGAATGGAATGTAACCAAATTTGGCCACAAACATCCTTGGGGGAAGGGGAACAGAACGTTTATAAATTTTGGCTCTGATCCCCCAGGGGCAGGAGGGGCGGGGCTCAATAGGGGAAATAGAGGTAAATCATTTAAATCGCTACTAGTCATAGAGTTCTACATGGATTGTAACCAAATTTGGCCACAAACATCCTTGGGGGAAGGGGAACAGAACTTGTATAAATTTTGGCTCTTGCTCCCCGGTGGCAGGACAGGTGGGGCCCAATAGGGGATTTAGAGGTTAATATTAAAATTCCTTCAGAAAAGAAACAATGAACCTGTATTCAGAACATTACTTGGCATTATAAACCAGGTGAGCGATACAGGCCCTCTGGGCCTCTTGTTTATGTAAAACTTTACTAAACTAACAAGTAAAGTAAAACTTGGGATTTTCGCATGTGAATCTGCAATCACAATTTAGTAATGCATGCAAAAACATCATTAAATTATGATTTTCGTCCACAGATAAGTCGCAGTGTTGTATGAGTCACACTCTTGATTTTCAGGGAAAAAAGATGCGACTTATACTCTGGAAAATACAGTACTATAGCACTCATTTATGATATTATTTCTTTGTTTCTTCATTTATAGTTCTGGAGACCATTGACATCAGTACTGTTCTATCCAATATCAGGAGGAAATGGATTTCATTACCTCATCAACCTGTATTTCCTCTATTCATACTCCACACGTTTGGAAACCGGTACGTATTGTAAATGAAGGTCATTTTTAGCTCACCTGGTCCGAAGGGCCGGTGAGCTTATGTCATAGCGCGTCGTCTGTCGGCGTCCGTCGTCCTTCTGTCCGTCAACATTTCCTTTAAATCGCTACTAGTCATAGAGTTCTGCATGGATTGTAACCAAATTTGGCCACAAACATCCTTGGGGGAAGGGGAACAGAACAAGTTCATGAAATGTGCATGAAAATGCTGTGTATTATTTCCATTAGGCCATTTAATGTTCAAGAACATTCGTGAATGTTCATGAACTTAGTTCATGAACTTTTGATGAATAGTTCATGAATAGTTCATGAATGTTCATGGATAATTCATGATCGATTCACAGGGGGGGGGCCCAGTAGCGGAAATAGAGGTAAATCCTATAAATCGCTACTAGTCATAGAGTTCTGCATGGATTGTAACCAAATTTGGCCAGAAACATCCTTGGGGGAAGGGGACCAGAACTCGTATAAGTTTTGACTCTGACCCCCCAGGGGCAGGAGGGGCGGGGCCCAATAGGGGAAATAGAGGTAAATCCTATAAATCGCTACTTGTCCTAGAGTTCTGCATGGATTGAAACCAAATTTGGCCAGAAACATCCTTGGATAAAGGGGAACAGAACTTGTATAAATTTCCGCTCTGACCCCCCCGGGGCAGGAGGGGCGGGCCCAATAGGGGGAATAGAGGTAAATCCTATAAATCGCTATTTGACCTAGAGTTCTGCATGGATTGTGACCAAATTTGGCCACAAACATCCTTGGGGGAAGGGGAACAGAACTTGTATAAATTTTGGCTCTGACCCCACGGGGGGCAGGAGGGCGGGGCCCAATAGGGGTATTAGAGGTAATCTTATAAATCGCTACTTATCCTAGAGTTTTACATGGATTGTAACCAAATTTGACCAGAAACATCCTTGGGGGAAGGGGAACAGAACTTGTATAAATTTTGTCTCTGATCCCCTGGGAGCAAGAGAGGTGGGGCCCAATAGGGGAAATAGAGGTAAATCCTATAAATCGCTACTTGTCCTAGAGTTCTGCATGGATTGTAACCAAATTTGGCCAGAAATGCATCCTTGGGGGAAGGAGAACAGAAAATTGTATAAATTTTGTCTCTGACCCCTCAGGGGCAGGAGGGGCGGGGCCCCATAGTGGAAATAGAGGTAAATCCTATAAATCGCTAATAGTCATATAGTTCTGCTTGGATTTTAACCAAATTTGGCCCAGAAACATCCTTGGGGTTAACAGAATTTGTATAAATTTTGGTTTTGACCCCCTGGAGCAGAAAGAGTGGGGCCCAATAGGGGAATTAGAGGTAAATATTCAAATTCCTTCAGAAAAGAAACAATGAACTTGTATTCAGAACATTCCTAGGCATTGCAAACCAGGTGAGCGATACAGGCCCTCTGGGCCTCTTGTTAGGTCATCTGATCATGACTTACTGCTGTTGAACCCTATTTCTGTGAATGTCGAAAGTGTTCTACAAATACGACAAGTATCAATAGTACATGATCAAAGACAATTACTCCGCGGCGTCGAGAATCAAAACGTTTTCTCATTGGATGGTCCGTTTACAAGGTAGGCGGGGCCAAATATGACTTAAAGGGCACATGGGTTTGGATGTTACAATTTGGTACATGTTTGTGCAAGATGGCGGACACCGTAGACAGTTTCCTGAAATTTTTTTTTTATCCAGGGCTCCTTACGTACAGGAATGAATTCTTAAAGCAGGCTGTAAGCAGTGAAGTAACATCCAGGTATCTACACCTGGGGGAGGTGAAAGACATTAAAAAACCGACGGTATATCAGCATTGACTTATAACTGAGATAATCCTATAACATTTTATGTAAAGTTTATCATAAAATGCTGAAGCAAAATACAGTCTGATCAAAGGAAAAGTCAACAACAACTAATCACTTGTGCTAATTGGAGCTGACAAGTTTCCTAGTGAGAGCTCAAGAATTTATTTTAAATCTGCTAAAATACACCTGGTCCGATTATCATCTGCATTTTGTATCAAGTTATAACAACAGGTAATTTGGATACAGGTGATGCAGCCCATGTGTTTACACTGAATATGGGTATATATATATGCAGTTTGATTTGGAATAGTTGAAATTTCCACTTTGCAAGGTTACAACAAATGGATGTTCAAATTCACGAAACCCAAATATACAGATAGATAACTAACTTTTTATGGACAGTTTTGATATAATTTTTAGCTCACCTGGCCCGAAGGGCCGGTGAGCTTAATATTGTCATGGCACGGTGTCCGTCCGTCCGTCCGTCAACATTTCCTTTAAATTGCTTCTAGTCATAGAGTTTTGCATGGATTGTAACCAAATTTTGCCAGAAACATCCTTGGGGGAAGGGGAACAGAACTTGTATAAGTTTTGGCTCTGACCCCCCAGGGGCAGGAGGGGCGGGGCCCAGTAGGGGAAATAGAGGTAAATCCTATAAATCGCTACTAGTCATAGAGTTCTGCATGGATTGTAACCAAATTTGGCCAGAAACATCCTTGGGGGAAGGGGAACAGAACTCATATAAGTTTTGGCTCTGACCCCCCAGGGGCAGGAGGGGCGGGGCCCAGTAGGGGAAATAGAGGTAAATCCTTTAAATCTCTACTAGTCATAGAGTTCTGCATGGATTGTAACCAAATTTAGCCAGAAACATCCTTGGGGGAAGGGGGAAACAGAACTTGTATAAGTTTTGGCTCTGACCCCCCAGGGGCAGGAGGGGCGGGGCCCAATAGGGGAAATAGAGGTAAATCCTATAAATCGCTACTTCTCCTAGAGTTCTGCATGGATTGAAACCAAATTTGGCCAGAAACATCCTTGAATAAAGGGGAACAGAACTTGTATAAATTTCCGCTCTGACCCCTCAGGGGCAGGAGGGGCGGGCCCAATAGGGGGAATAGAGGTAAATCCTATAAATCGCTACTTGACCTAGAGTTCTGCATGGATTGTGACCAAATTTGGCCACAAACATCCTTGGGGGAAGGGGAACAGAACTTGTATAAATTTTGGCTCTGACCCCACGGGGGGCAGGAGGGCGGGGCCCAATAGGGGTATTAGAGGTAATCTTATAAATCGCTACTTATCCTAGAGTTTTACATGGATTGTAACCAAATTTGACCAGAAACATCCTTGGGGGAAGGGGAACAGAACTTGTATAAATTTTGTCTCTGATCCCCTGGGAGCAAGAGAGGTGGGGCCCAATAGGGGAAATAGAGGTAAATCCTATAAATCACTACTTGTCCTAGAGTTCTGCATGGATTGTAACCAAATTTGGCCAGAAATGCATCCTTGGGGGAAGGAGAACAGAAAATTGTATAAATTTTGTCTCTGACCCCTCAGGGGCAGGAGGGGTGGGGCCCCATAGTGGAAATAGAGGTAAATCCTATAAATCGCTAATAGTCATATAGTTCTGCTTGGATTTTAACCAAATTTGGCCCAGAAACATCCTTGGGGTTAACAGAATTTGTATAAATTTTGGTTTTGACCCCCTGGAGCAGAAAGAGTGGGGCCCAATAGGGGAATTAGAGGTAAATATTCAAATTCCTTCAGAAAAGAAACAATGAACTTGTATTCAGAACATTCCTAGGCATTGCAAACCAGGTGAGCGATACAGGCCCTCTGGGCCTCTTGTTAGGTCATCTGATCATGACTTACTGCTGTTGAACCCTATTTCTGTGAATGTCGAAAGTGTTACACAAATACGACAAGTATCAATAGTACATGATCAAAGACAATTACTCCGCGGCGTCGAGAATCAAAACGTTTTCTCATTGGATGGTCCGTTTACAAGGTAGGCGGGGCCAAATATGACTTAAAGGGCACATGGGTTTGGATGTTACAATTTGGTACATGTTTGTGCAAGATGGCGGACACCGTAGACAGTTTCCTGAAATTTTTTTTTTATCCAGGGCTCCTTACGTACAGGAATGAATTCTTAAAGCAGGCTGTAAGCAGTGAAGTAATATCCAGGTATCTACACCTGGGGGAGGTGAAAGACATTAAAAAACCGACGGTATATCAGCATTGACTTATAACTGAGATAATCCTATAACATTTTATGTAAAGTTTATCATAAAATGCTGAAGCAAAATACAGTCTGATCAAAGGAAAAGTCAACAACAACTAATCACTTGTGCTAATTGGAGCTGACAAGTTTCCTAGTGAGAGCTCAAGAATTTATTTTAAATCTGCTAAAATACACCTGGTCCGATTATCATCTGCATTTTGTATCAAGTTATAACAACAGGTAATTTGGATACAGGTGATGCAGCCCATGTGTTTACACTGAATATGGGTATATATATATGCAGTTTGATTTGGAATAGTTGAAATTTCCACTTTGCAAGGTTACAACAAATGGATGTTCAAATTCACGAAACCCAAATATACAGATAGATAACTAACTTTTTATTGGACGGTTTTAATATAATTTTTAGCTCACCTGGCCCGAAGGGCCGGTGAGCTTATGTCATGGCGCGGTGTCCGTCCGTCCGTCCGTCAACATTTCCTTTAAATCGCTTCTAGTCATAGAGTTCTGCATGGATTGTAACCAAATTTTGCCAGAAACATCCTTGGGGGAAGGGGAACAGAACTTGTATAAGTTTTGGCTCTGACCCCCCAGGGGCAGGGCCCAGTAGGGGAAATAGAGGTAAATCCTATAAATCGCTACTAGTCATAGAGTTCTGCATGGATTGTAACCAAATTTGGCCAGAAACATCCTTGGGGGAAGGGGAACAGAACTCATATAAGTTTTGGCTCTGACCCCCCAGGGGCAGGAGGGGCGGGGCCCAGTAGGGGAAATAGAGGTAAATCCTTTAAATCTCTACTAGTCATAGAGTTCTGCATGGATTGTAACCAAATTTAGCCAGAAACATCCTTTGGGGAAGGGGAACAGAACTTGTATAAGTTTTGGCTCTGACCCCCCAGGGGCAGGAGGGGCGGGGCCCAGTAGGGGAAATAGAGGTAAATCCTATAAATCGCTACTTCTCATAGAGTTCTGCATGGATTGTAACCAAATTTGGTCAGAAACATCCTTGGGGGAAGGGGAACGGAACTCGTATAAGTTTTGGCTCTGACCCCCAAGGGGCAGGAGGGGCGGGGCCCAGTAGGGGAAATAGAGGTAAATCCTTTAAATCGCTACTAGTCATAGAGTTCTGCATGGATTGTAACCAAATTTTGCCAGAAACATCCTTGGGGGAAGAGGAACAGAACTTGTATAAGTTTTGGCTCTGACCCCCCAGGGGCAGGAGGGGCGGGGCCCAGTAGGGGAAATAGAGGTAAATCCTATAAATCGCTACTTGTCCTAGAGTTCTGCATGGATTGTAACCAAATTTCGCCAGAAACATCCTTGGGGGAAGGGGACCAGAACTCGTATAAGTTTTGACTCTGACCCCCCAGGGGCAGGAGGGGCGGGGCCCAATAGGGGAAATCGAGGTAAATCCTATAAATCGCTACTTGTCCTAGAGTTCTGCATGGATTGAAACCAAATTTGGCCAGAAACATCCTTGGGGGAAGGGGAACCGAACTCGTATAAGTTTTGGCTCTGACCCCCAAGGGGCAGGAGGGGCGGGGCCCAGTAGGGGAAATAGAGGTAAATCCTTTAAATCGCTACTAGTCATAGAGTTCTGCATGGATTGTAACCAAATTTGGCCAGAAACATCCTTTGGGGAAGGGGAACAGAACTTGCATAGATTTTGGCTCTGACCCCCCGGGGGCAGGAGGGGCGGGGCCCAATAGGGGAAATAGAGGTAAATTATATAAATCGCTACTTGTCCTAGAGTTCTGCATGGATTGTAACCAAATTTGGCCAGAAACATCCTTGGCGTTAACAGAATTCATATAACTTTTGGCTTTAACCCCCTGGAGCAGAAAGAGTGGGGCCCAATAGGGGAATTAGAGGTAAATATCCAAATTCCTTCAGAAAAGAAACAATGAACTTATATTCAGAACATTACTTGGCATTACAAACCAGGTGAGCGATACAGGCCCTCTGGGCCTCTTGTTGGACTGTATATACATGTGTTTGTTATTGGAATAGCTAGGAATGACAGTTTAACTAAGGTAAAATCTTCAACATCTTAGTTAATCAAAGCAGTACAGAACAGATTTATGCCAAGGGGAAACCCACAGAGGAATCTCTGCTAAAAACCATAATAGTATTTACTGTCGGGAAATTCAAGGAGACCTGAGAAATAATATCTGTACTGCCGAAAATGTTCTGTCGGTATCCAAAATAAATAACGTTATTAAACACTTCTGGGACATGTCGCACAAAAGAATTCAACAAACTCCTGAAGAAACACTGAAATCATGATGATACTGTTATCAGGTTTTTGGCCAAGATGATGAGTTACACTCTACGGCAGATGCATTTCTTTGATGAGGCAATTTCAACCTCTGGAAACGGTACGTATGGACATAGTGTTGTGGGTACGAGGGCTGTAGAGATGCAGTGCTACGCTAGCAATGCCAGCCTTACTGTTAATGTATGATGCAGCTATTTTGGAAAAGATCATTATAATATTATTAATGGACCATCTACGCTTTTGAAATGAAATTTTTTTTCGATGAAGCTTGCTAAAGACAAATGACATAGGGAATCCAAAATTTTCAAGGGGTGACGCTATCATCATGGACAACTGCGGGTCTTGCCACCATCACCAAGGAGAACAAATATTGAAGAGAATGTGAGACAATCATGGAATTTCATTAGTTTTTCAGCCTCCTTATAGCCCTCAGTACAACGTTACTGAATGTGTTTTTCAGACAATGAGATATTGTCTTCATTCAGATCCTCGTTTCCTTTCTGAATTTACTGAGCATGCTGTTGTCAATGCACTTGATATTCCCAATTCCTATTTTTGACGCTTTTTTGAGCAATGTGGATATGTTTAAATAAAAAAAAACAAGAACATAACCAGATTTATTGCATTTATTTGTTTATTTATTCTTCTGACATGCTTTTGTAGCGTAGCCACAATGTTCAGCTGATTCAGCAAATAAGACTTAAATTATTTTCAACTCTGCATACTTCAAGTTCAGCCAACCATCGTCACCTTAGGGTGAGTGGGACGCGACTATCTTGTTGCGTCACTTCATTCAGTACAATGTACACTTGCTACAGTATAGTACTTTCGTCGTTCACAGATAGGGTTCAACAGCAGTAAAGGGTTATGATGATCTACTGTCATAGAAAACCAGAGATGTACACCAAACAAAGTCACCATCATGAAAAAAACCACCATATTTATGGTAAACCGGCAGATAGTTCAAACACACAATTTTTTCCCGACGATTAACTTTGGATAATTTGAACTGGTCCATCAATATCTAATTAATTTTGTTCGAACTAACCAAAGGTTTACCGTAATTCTTTTTCTGTTCAAATGGGGCAAAGTCTGCCAGATGATCGGCCTTTGAGTCTCTTGTTGATTATTGCTAGCTAGCTATATAGGAAAAGAATAGATTACATTTTACTCAACACATGATTTGATCTAACTACATAGCTAACAAAAAAAAATTATCTTCTTATTAACTGAATATTGCGAGAAATTCATCTTTGTTTAAGATATATTATGTACATTCCCAGCCATGGATGAAGATTGATGAAGCTGTAATTTTGGGATGCTATATGTGTATCACTACAGTCACATAATCCCCCACTCATAAACCATACTAGTACTCCTAATGTCATTTTTTAGTCCTTATGATATGAGAAATGTTATATCATTAGACTATTTACTTAGAACTATACTTACTCTTTTTATAATTGCAGGTATCTTTGCTGGAAAGCCTGCTGAATATGCCTTCTTGTTACTCTTCAACTGGCTATCACTTGTTGTATCCTTTTGTTGTGGTTTACAATCTAATGTAGGATTAGTGACTGATTCATTGACTGTCTTTGTTTAAAGGACAGAAGAAATAAATATATATTGTATCACTGGTAAACGTTGCTGTAGATAATAGCTGTCGTATAGTAAAGTCACTAGGAACACTGATTACCGTCTTATATGTTATACATATACCAGTTAGTATTCATGACCAGTAACAGGCCCTCTAGACCACTTGTTGGTAATTAGGGCCCCGCATCGAGATGCGGGTGCCCTATAGTAATCAGGTTGTCCGTCCGTCCGTCCGTCTGTCTGTCCGTCCGTCCGTCTGTCCGTCTTTTTTTTCTTTTGCACATTAATGATGGAAGGGAGTGGAGTATTTTCCCCATATTTTACATGATGATTCCCCATCCATCCTAGATCTGCTTGGTAATTTTTCAGGCTGAAATTAAATTAAAAAATCGGCCATCTTGGATTTTAACATTTTAAAAAATCACAATGTTGTTGCTCTTAACTGATAAACATTTTGTTATAACATTATGATGCAAAGTTGTTCAGAATTAAACAAGGAGTTGACTGTCCAAAGGTAAGGTCATGGGCCAAGGTTACTAAGTCAAAGGTCAAGGTCAAATTTATTTGAGTTAATTGTATGCTCTTAATGTAATGTTAGCTTGGAATCAGGATTCAAGTTAAATACTTTGAAGACTTTTTCCAAAGAATTATAATAATGTACCATCATCGGTTTCCCAATTAATGTTGACATTAATTATTTATTAGCAACATATAGCTAACATGTAAGAATTCGTTGTCAAAATACTACTTTTCCACTTAAGCACGTCAGACACATAGCGGGGCCCTTTCTGACGTGTCAGTGTTCTAGTTATATATTTTTTTCCTTAACATGTTTGTTAAGATAATTGGACTTATTATTTATAGGCGAAATCTACGTTGGAAGTTGATAACATTGTATATTTTTGAAAAGACTGAATGATTTCAGTTATTGATGGACCCTTAGTTTTATAAAGCTTGCTAATTAACCCCATGAGGTATATATGGTTGATAAGCCTGAATAATTTCTGTTGTAGTATTGATGACCCCATGGTTCTGATGTACTATTATATGTTGATAAAGCCTGAATGATTTCTGTTGTAGATTGATGGACCCCATGGTTCTGAGTGTACTATATATATGGTTGATAACTAGTACTGAATGATTTCTGTTGTAGTATTGATGGACCCCATGGTTCTGAGTGTACTATATATATGGTTGATGTAGTATTGAGGACCATGGTTCTGAGTGTACTATATATATGATAAAGCCTGAATGATTTCTGTTGTAGTTATTGATGGACCCCATGGTTCTGAGTGTACTATATATATGGTTGATAAAGCCTGAATGATTTCTGTTGTAGTATTGATGGACCCCATGGTTCTGAGTGTACTATATATATGGTTGATAAAGCCTGAATGATTTCTGTTGTAGTTATTGATGGACCCCATGGTTCTGAGTGTACTATATATATGGTTGATAAAGCCTGAATGATTTCTGTTGTAGTATTGATGGACCCCATGGTTCTGAGTGTACTATATATATGGTTGATAAAGCCTGAATGATTTCTGTTGTAGTTATTGATGGACCCCATGGTTCTGAGTGTACTATATATATGGTTGATAAAGCCTGAATGATTTCTGTTGTAGTTATTGATGGACCCCATGGTTCTGAGTGTACTATATATATGGTTGATAAAGCCTGAATGATTTCTGATGTAGTTATTGATGGACCCCATGGTTCTGAGTGTACTATATATATGGTTGATAAAGCCTGAATGATTTCTGTTGTAGTTATTGATGGACCCGATGGTTCTGAGTGTACTATATATATGGTTGATAAAGCCTGAATGATTTCTGTTATAGTTATTGATGGACCCCATGGTTCTGAGTGTACTATATATATATGGTTGATAAAGCCTGAATGATTTCTGTTGTAGTATTGATGGACCCCATGGTTCTGAGTGTACTATATATATGGTTGATAAAGCCTGAATGATTTCTGTTGTAGTTATTGATGGACCCCATGGTTCTGAGTGTACTATATATATGGTTGATAAAGCCTGAATGATTTCTGTTGTAGTATATTGATGGACCCCATGGTTCTGAGTGTACTATATATATGGTTGATAAAGCCTGAATGATTTCTGTTGTAGTTATTGATGGACCCCATGGTTCTGAGTGTACTATATATATGGTTGATAAAGCCTGAATGATTTCTGTTGTAGTATTGATGGACCCCATGGTTCTGAGTGTACTATATATATGGTTGATAAAGCCTGAATGATTTCTGTTGTAGTATTGATGGACCCCATGGTTCTGAGTGTACTATATATATGGTTGATAAAGCCTGAATGATTTCTGTTGTAGTATTGATGGACCCCATGGTTCTGAGTGTACTATATATATGGTTGATAAAGCCTGAATGATTTCTGATGTAGTATTGATGGACCCCATGGTTCTGAGTGTACTATATATATGGTTGATAAAGCCTGAATGATTTCTGTTGTAGTTATTGATGGACCCCATGGTTCTGAGTGTACTATATATATGGTTGATAAAGCCTGAATGATTTCTGTTGTAGTATTGATGGACCCCATGGTTCTGAGTGTACTATATATATGGTTGATAAAGCCTGAATGATTTCTGATGTAGTTATTGATGGACCCCATGGTTCTGAGTGTACTATATATATGGTTGATAAAGCCTGAATGATTTCTGTTGTAGTTATTGATGGACCCCATGGTTCTGAGTGTACTATATATATGGTTGATAAAGCCTGAATGATTTCTGTTGTAGTTATTGATGGACCCCATGGTTCTGAGTGTACTATATATATGGTTGATAAAGCCTGAATGATTTCTGTTGTAGTATTGATGGACCCCATGGTTCTGAGTGTACTATATATATGGTTGATAAAGCCTGAATGATTTCTGTTGTAGTTATTGATGGACCCCATGGTTCTGAGTGTACTATATATATGGTTGATAAAGCCTGAATGATTTCTGTTGTAGTATTGATGGACCCATGGTTCTGAGTGTACTATATTATATGGTATGAAGCCTGAATGATTTCTGTTGTAGTATTGATGGACCCCATGGTTCTGAGTGTACTATATATATGGTTGATAAAGCCTGAATGATTTCTGTTGTAGTTATTGATGGACCAATGGTTCTGAGTGTACTATATATATGGTTGATAAAGCCTGAATGATTTCTGTTATAGTTATTGATGGACCCCATGGTTCTGAGTGTACTATATATATGGTTGATAAAGCCTGAATGATTTCTGTTGTAGTATTGATGGACCCCATGGTTCTGAGTGTACTATATATATGGTTGATAAGCCTGAATGATTTCTGTTGTAGTTATTGATGGACCTGATGGTTCTGAGTGTACTATATATATGGTTGATAAAGCCTGAATGATTTCTGTTGTAGTATTGATGGACCCCATGGTTCTGAGTGTACTATATATATGGTTGATAAAGCCTGAATGATTTCTGTTGTAGTATTGATGGACCCCATGGTTCTGAGTGTACTATATATATGGTTGATAAAGCCTGAATGATTTCTGTTGTAGTATTGATGGACCCCATGGTTCTGAGTGTACTATATATATATGGTTGATAAAGCCTGAATGATTTCTGTTGTAGTTATTGATGGACCCCATGGTTCTGAGTGTACTATATATATGGTTGATAAAGCCTGAATGATTTCTGTTGTAGTATTGATGGACCCCATGGTTCTGAGTGTACTATATATATGGTTGATAAAGCCTGAATGATTTCTGTTGTAGTATTGATGGACCCCATGGTTCTGAGTGTACTATATATATGGTTGATAAAGCCTGAATGATTTCTGTTGTAGTTATTGATGGACCCCATGGTTCTGAGTGTACTATATATATGGTTGATAAAGCCTGAATGATTTCTGTTGTAGTTATTGATGGACCCCATGGTTCTGAGTGTACTATATATATGGTTGATAAAGCCTGAATGATTTCTGTTGTAGTTATTGATGGACCCCATGGTTCTGAGTGTACTATATATATGGTTGATAAAGCCTGAATGATTTCTGTTGTAGTATTGATGGACCCCATGGTTCTGAGTGTACTATATATATGGTTGATAAAGCCTGAATGATTTCTGTTGTAGTTATTGATGGACCCCATGGTTCTGAGTGTACTATATATATGGTTGATAAAGCCTGAATGATTTCTGTTGTAGTATTGATGGACCCCATGGTTCTGAGTGTACTATATATATGGTTGATAAGCCTGAATGATTTCTGTTGTAGTATTGATGGACCTGATGGTTCTGAGTGTACTATATATATATAGTTGATAAAGCCTGAATGATTTCTGATGTAGTATTGATGGACCCCATGGTTCTGAGTGTACTATATATATGGTTGATAAGCCTGAATGATTTCTGTTGTAGTTATTGATGGACCCCATGGTTCTGAGTGTACTATATATATGGTTGATAAAGCCTGAATGATTTCTGTTGTAGTTATTGATGGACCCCATGGTTCTGAGTGTACTATATATATGGTTGATAAAGCCTGAATGATTTCTGTTGTAGTATTTGATGGACCCCATGGTTCTGAGTGTACTATATATATGGTTGATAAAGCCTGAATGATTTCTGTTGTAGTATTGATGGACCCCATGGTTCTGAGTGTACTATATATATGGTTGATAAAGCCTGAATGATTTCTGTTGTAGTATTGATGGACCCCATGGTTCTGAGTGTACTATATATATGGTTGATAAAGCCTGAATGATTTCTGTTGTAGTATTGATGGACCCCATGGTTCTGAGTGTACTATATATATGGTTGATAAGCCTGAATGATTTCTGTTGTAGTTATTGATGGACCTGATGGTTCTGAGTGTACTATATATATGGTTGATAAAGCCCGAATGATTTCTGTTGTAGTATTGATGGACCCCATGGTTCTGAGTGTACTATATATATGGTTGATAAAGCCTGAATGATTTCTGTTATAGTTATTGATGGACCCCATGGTTCTGAGTGTACTATATATATGGTTGATAAAGCCTGAATGATTTCTGTTGTAGTATTGATGGACCTCATGGTTCTGAGTGTACTATATATATGGTTGATAAAGCCTGAATGATTTCTGTTGTAGTTATTGATGGACCTGATGGTTCTGAGTGTACTATATATATGGTTGATAAAGCCTGAATGATTTCTGTTGTAGTATTGATGGACCCCATGGTTCTGAGTGTACTATATATATGGTGTTGATAAAGCCTGAATGATTTCTGTTGTAGTTATTGATGGACCCCATGGTTCTGAGTGTACTATATATATGGTTGATAAAGCCTGAATGATTTCTGTTGTAGTTATTGATGGACCTGATGGTTCTGAGTGTACTATATATATGGTTGATAATTATAAAGACTGAATGATTTCTGTTGTAGTATTGATGGACCCCATGGTTCTGAGTGTACTATGTATATGGTTGATAAAGCCTGAATGATTTCTGTTGTAGTTATTGATGGACCCCATGGTTCTGAGTGTACTATATATATGGTTGATAATTATAAAGACTGAATGATTTCTGTTGTAGTATTGATGGACCCCATGGTTCTGAGTGTACTATATATATGGTTGATAAAGCCTGAATGATTTCTGTTGTAGTTATTGATGGACCCCATGGTTCTGAGTGTACTATATATATGGTTGATAAAGCCTGAATGATTTCTGTTGTAGTTATTGATGGACCCCATGGTTCTGAGTGTACTATATATATGGTTGATAAAGCCTGAATGATTTCTGTTGTAGTATTGATGGACCCCATGGTTCTGAGTGTACTATATATATGGTTGATAAAGCCTGAATGATTTCTGTTGTAGTTATTGATGGACCCCATGGTTCTGAGTGTACTATATATATGGTTGATAAAGCCTGAATGATTTCTGTTGTAGTTATTGATGGACCCCATGGTTCTGAGTGTACTATATATATGGTTGATAAGCCTGAATGATTTCTGTTGTAGTTATTGATGGACCTGATGGTTCTGAGTGTACTATATATATGGTTGATAAAGCCTGAATGATTTCTGTTGTAGTTATTGATGGACCCCATGGTTCTGAGTGTACTATATATATGGTTGATAAAGCCTGAATGATTTCTGTTGTAGTTATTGATGGACCCCATGGTTCTGAGTGTACTATATATATGGTTGATAAAGCCTGAATGATTTCTGTTGTAGTTATTGATGGACCCCATGGTTCTGAGTGTACTATATATATGGTTGATAAAGCCTGAATGATTTCTGTTGTAGTTATTGATGGACCCCATGGTTCTGAGTGTACTATATATATGGTTGATAAAGCCTGAATGATTTCTGTTGTAGTTATTGATGGACCCCATGGTTCTGAGTGTACTATATATATGGTTGATAAAGCCTGAATGATTTCTGTTGTAGTTATTGATGGACCCCATGGTTCTGAGTGTACTATATATATGGTTGATAAAGCCTGAATGATTTCTGTTGTAGTTATTGATGGACCCCATGGTTCTGAGTGTACTATATATATATGGTTGATAAAGCCTGAATGATTTCTGTTGTAGTATTGATGGACCCCATGGTTCTGAGTGTACTATATATATGGTTGATAAGCCTGAATGATTTCTGTTGTAGTTATTGATGGACCCCATGGTTCTGAGTGTACTATATATATGGTTGATAAAGCCTGAATGATTTCTGTTGTAGTTATTGATGGACCCCATGGTTCTGAGTGTACTATATATATGGTTGATAAAGCCTGAATGATTTCTGTTGTAGTTATTGATGGACCATGGTTCTGAGTGTACTTATTTGGTTGATAAGCCTGTGTAGTTTTGATGGACTGATGGTTCTGAGTGTACTATATATATGGGTTGATAAAGACTGAATGATTTCTGTTGTAGTTATTGATGGACCCATGGTTCTGAGTGTACTATATATATGGTGATAAAGCCTGAATGATTTCTGATGTAGTTATTGATGGACCCCATGGTTCTGAGTGTACTATATATATGGTTGATAAAGACTGAATGATTTCTGTTGTAGTTATTGATGGACCCCATGGTTCTGAGTGTACTATATATATATTGGTGTCAGCTAAACAAAGAAACAGTTGTACAGTTCTGGTTTGGAACACAGTTTAAGGTTGGTATGGAAGATGTAAAAAGTTATAGATCTTGGTTTCTTTGTCTAACTTTTATAAAAAAAAAATTGTATTTTTTTAATGCTATATCAATTTCTTGTGAAGTTTCAGCCAATTTATCATATTTGTAAGATATTTGTCTGTCAGTGACATCCTCAACCGTTTAGTCCAATGTAAAATGTACCATTATCAGTATCTACAGTAATACTCATCATGATAAATTAAATCAAACTTCCCAGGCGATAGATCCGCCCAGGGCTCGTGTATTTTCTTCAAAATAGCAGCTATTGTGATGAATTCTATGTTCTCAGGCAATGTACCTACCTTGGGTTCTGCTCGCATTCAACATGATATTGGGCCAAGGGTATGTATGATATAGATTGAATACTGTGTATTGTACAACGAACAAGTTTGTTTATGACCAACACAACCAGTACTTACACCAATACCTAGGAGATAAATTGTCCAAATAGTTGTTCCTGATAACCATGTGAATTATTGACCAATTTACAAAAGCTTATGATATTTGTCAGATCAATATTGTTAATTCTTCAGATCAAAGTCAAATTTTGCATCCTTTAAACGATAAATATTTTGTTGTCACATGACAAGGTGTTCAAAATCACCTTATATTTCTCTCTGCAGAGGAATCTCGGAACTTCTTGGAATACTTGTTGGCCACTTGTACTTCTTTTTAATGTTTAAATACCCACAAGACTTTGGAGGATCACGCTTTCTTACAGTTCCAAATATATTGTAAGTGCAGCATTATTTTCATCAAAATGATTCAAGATGGTAATGATGTTTTAGTATCAAGAATAAATTGGTTATAAAAGTAAAGTAACCTTGCCATGTAGTACCTTAAGTTGTTATATTTAATTGCTCCTGGACAGTAATGAAATTAAAAAATAAAATTACCATTAAATAGCCTGCAGTTACAGTGATATAGCCTTCCCTAATGAAAACTCCCTTACCTAATTCAGAAGAAGTTTGGAATGTATGGCACTGATTTTAGATTTCATAAGATTTGTTTCTTTAATATGGACCCTGATTTTGTATGTGTATGCCAGAGTATAAAGCTGGTTCTTTTTATGTTCAGGTACAAATATCTACCCAACAGACAAGGGGGTGTGTCTGGCTTCGGAATGGCGCCCTCAAGTCGGCGACAGCAACAAGATGATGGCAACGAGCATCATAACTGGGGACGTGGAAATCACATGAACTAGTCTTGACAGTCATGTACAAGGGACTTATTTATAAACAATTATTAGTCTAGAATGATCATGGGGATTTGATGCCAACTCGAAAATTGATTGATGCAACTCAATTTTTAACACAATGAATATTGAGGAAAAATCATCATGAATAAAGTTTGCCATAAAAGATATTTACCATTTTTGTGAAATATTCCAAATTGTTTAAAATGTTCGTGGTGGAATTCATTGATATGAGTACTACAGTTAACAATCATTTCATTTTATTTATATGGCATGGGGAGAGTGGGAGGGGCATACAGATTACTTTTCGAGTGTTATTAAATTTGGTGTATTTTGCGGGTGGTCAGTACTCTTGAAAATTATTCCTTATGAAAAAGTTTCCACAATTAATAAGTACAATGATGTACAAAATTTTAGTATAAATTTAATCACCGTGAAAATGTTGTTGGATAAGAACATTATATTGGCTTATAGTATGATGGACATCCTAGCTAAGCTTGATGTCCAGACATCCAAGCCTTACTACACTCTGAAGAGTTCACAAGGGGAGGCTACCATGCTAACTTGTGAATTCTATATCATTATGTGACTATAAATCATTACGGCGTATATGGTGGTCAAGTTATGTGACTATATATCATTAGGGTGTATGGTGGTCATGTTAGTTCATAGCTCTAGGAGATGATTCTCAGTTCTTTAGTAAGATTCATTATATTTTACATTCGTGAGCTCGTTCAATTTATAATTTTAGTGAAATAAATTCCACTGTGTGAGAGACTTATGTTTTTAATTGTGGCCATTTTGTTATTTCGCTACAGTAGGTGAATATAAAATCTGATTCTGCAATTACTGACCTGACTTATTTGTCTGCAAACATTGTATGAATTCCATGTACAGGATAATTACTACTTGTACAAAGATCTCATTCTCACCTTTTGTTCTTGTTTATTATTTTTCGTTCTCTTTCCATTTTTTTCTGTTCAGTAACATAGAAGACTATCCTCTTTTTTCCCCTATATTGTCAAGAATTTTTAAAATTGTCTATTTTATCAACGATTGTTGGCAGTAGCAATACTTAAATATAAGCCGTACATCAGTACCTGTTGAGTGAAAGTATATTTACATTGTACATGTACAGTAGAATTAAAACCAAATCTTATAACTTTTATTTACTATTGTCGGCATGAAATAAAAGGTCACTGTTCTTTGTTTACTGAAAGTAAAGTCGACAAATATATGGCGAGCTCGAAAGGAAGTGTTAAGTCCAAGAACGCATTGAAATCTGTATATACATTTCCAAATGAAATTCCTGTTTTCATTTTTTAAGCTGTCATGTTGTTTCTCAATAGAATTCCTATATATGATATGTATAAGATGACAGGATTTACATGTTTTATTAAAACCATTAAAACATATTTCTACGTACCTTCGTGTTTTGTTTATCTGTTTTTATGGAGGTGTGTATACACCTTCCATTATGCGGTTACCGTGTTTTTCATTTTAACCGGAACACTATACCTTGGTAATCCTATCGGCAATCTCCGTAACTACGGGAGATAACTTTTACACTGTGTATTGTAACGTTGTGCATTGCACAGAGGTCAAGGGGATTGCCTGTTCTCGCATGCTTCACATTTGCTACACATACTTTATTTGATTTGGTTTATTTAGTTTTATGCATCAACAGGATCATCAATTTATTATTCCCCAATATTAATGTTACCCACGTTTGAAAGCATACGATCGATCTCTGATGAAGTACATGTACGTATACGGTAATGATTATCGATTGATTAGAATAACTAAAACTGTCTGTAAACTTAATGGAAATAAATAACAAATAACACTCACAATGATGAAAATATCTTGAGTAAAAGTGGATTTGGTCATGTTTCTGTTTGTTGTTTACTCTGCCATTACGTAAGCCTACTTGTGTGTAAACAAACATGGCGGCCGTACGAATCTCAGTAAGCCGGTTAAAATACAGTCTTCACTATGAATAGGATTGTATTGTATCACTATTTTGACATAGTTTGTGTATCAAACATATTGTTGTGTAATAGTTTAATGTATTATCAAGATTAGCATCGTAACCTAAATTTGACTTCGTTTAGAGTGAAGGCGTATCGCATAATGCATTACCGTAGCCTTATTTTTGCAAACTTCCGGATATGACCTCGTGGTGTTTGCCACTGCAGAGATCAATTAAATTATGTTTTATACGACAGTTTGATGTCTATAATGTCGGTATTATGTTAAATATTACACGTTATTTCCGTTTATAAAGTTGATTGGAGTATTTCATTAAAATCATGGCGACAGGATTCCAGGAAATACACATGTGTAACACATTTGCAAGTTCGAATTCATGCTTACTCTCGCTAACATTTCAATACGCCGGTTAAGATACTGTCTTCAGTACGCATATGAGTGTATTATATCTTTATTTTGATATATTATGTGTATTTGATATGTCTTTGTGTAAAGAGTTACTGTACTATCGACTTTGTTTAGAGTGTAGGCGTATCCTATAATCCCAAGCTTTATTTTTGTAAACTTCCAGATGACCTCGTGGGGTTTGATGCTGCAGAGATCGATTACAAGATGTTTTATACGACAGTGAGATGCTTATAAAATTGGTATTATGTTCTATATTACATGTTATTTACGTGTATAACTTGATTGCTGATTATTTCATTAAAATCACGAAGACAGGATTCCGGGAAATACACCTGTTGACAGATAACTTCGTAACACGTGTGCAAGTTAGCAGTCATTCTGAAGACCGTTTTCTTGGTGTCTGCTGACATTTCTTGTCCAAACATAATATTTAAATAATATATTTAACCTTTTATTTGATATTTGATCATTTTTGACGTTTTAATATTATTATCTCGATAACAAACCCCCAGAAAATCGATAGCGAGTTCAGACCGCCATTGTGTTGTAAGTAGACAACCACGCTTCAGTTGGCCGATTTTCCGTGAATTAAACAATTGTACGATTGAACATGCATCTGGTACGTAAATATTTTCATCCTTATTATATTTTCATTACTTATTTTATCTTTTAAACACTTTTATGGCGATTTTTTTTTCGATGTATAGCTTTACTAAACCGGCGAGTAAAACTTACGATTTTCACGTGTGGATCATTACGTAATAATGCAAAAACATCGTCAGATTTTGGTTTTCGTCCACAGATAAGTCTCACTGGTGTATAGGTAGCGATCCCGAATTTAAGAGGGAAAAGTCGCAACTTATACTCCGGAAAATACGATATTATATAATTATTTGACTACTGACTTATAACAGTGAACCGCCCAGTGTCTAATGCAAGCGTTATACGTAGTGCTAGATCTAGTATTGTATTTGCTTATAAAATTTGAATCGGATCGTAAATAATAAACTTGATTATTAGCAAAATCAATCCGATCCACTTCATCAGTACCCTAAATGGTTTTTTTTATATCGCCGGTATTCATTCTACTTGACGCATGCGCGGCAGCAGTTTTTGCGATCATGACTGAGGAAAAACTGCAATATTTTCCCCAAAATTAAATATCTACAGTTATGTTGTAACCGTTAGAGTCAACGTTTACATCACGGTAGCTTACATTATAGTCACTGTTCTTAGTGTTCTATCAGGTTGTTTATATTTCTTCAGCTGAAGTGCGAGATGAAGTAAACATAATCCTAACTTCCGCAGTATGTATATATGACTTAATGTGATAGTCACCTAGCTTATTGTAAATAGATATCATAGCTTCCATAGGCCTTCTAGAACGAATTTTGAGAGGAAATGGCCACGATCTTTTGACAGTGTACCGAGTCAAGCCAAGAATTTGTAACTACGTTCTTGGTCAAGCAGATACATGTTTTATTGATGAAAATTTTCATTACAATGAATGATAATAATATAGAAATGGTCAACTTACGCTTAATCAGTGATTTATATTTCTTATCAAGAAAAACATTTCCGTGAAACGCATGCAGTATTGTAAGGGAGGTAACTCCCTAAGTACAAATGGCCAATAAAAAGTTAAATACAGTACAATAAATCAATGTAATAGATATATGTATTTATCTTTTGGACATTAAAAATAAGATAAAATATGGAAAAAAAATTATGAAACACAATGTATGCTTACATGAAATAATATTATTTTTTTTCCATCAATTCTACCAGATGAAAGATATTTATGATTTGTATTTTAACGATAGTCAGTAAAGGTAAATAATAGTTTCTTAAAATGAAATGAAAAAAAAATAGTTTATTTTAGTAATTTATTCCATTTACATCTGAGGAGTCATGATTCAATATTAAGATTAATATATTAAGTCATCGTTTAATATTTTTCAAAATATTACTAGGGAAGTGCAACTAAAAAAGAAATGTATTTAACAGCCATTTTAAAAAAAATCATGAAGTGAAAGCTATACCTTGCATGTGGATACTAATACAGTGATTATTATTATCATTATTACATGTATATATATATATTAAAATTTATCAATTATATGACTTTGATTTTTTTTTAATCACAATGAAGACTGGGTTAATTATCGGTGATCAGGTAGCTCAGTCGCAAGAGCTACATTTTCTTCTCTCTCCTGTTACAGAATTGGCACCCAACTAAATAACCAACGGTTGTAGTGGTCTCGTATGTATTCAAAAAAGGAGGGAGGAGTGTAGCGGGACTGGGCTGCGTCGATTATCGATGACCAGGTAGAGCACGGTAGAGCACTCAGCTAGTGTTCGGAGAGTCCCGGGATCAATTCCCGGTCTTGCCGCTACATTTTCTCCTATCCTGTTACATATGGTACCATACTGTGCATGTAGATATTCAAGGTAAATCAACAATGTTCGCTGATCTTGCAGAATTGTCTTACAGTGTTATAATGAATGCAGTAAATGTATGTCTCATTAGGTGTGATTGATTTAAAGGCAGTTCATGTGGTGACCGAAAAAAAGGTAAAATCAATACATTGATAGTCAAGGCGGGGAAAACATAAGACGGCCTGTGTTATACAAATTAATGTTTAATTGATTTTCATTAAATTGTCTCGAAGGTGATGATTAGTGTGTTATGAACGATAAGCTTAATATGTTTTTGACAAAAAATATAAACAGCTAATGTCATATTGTGTTTTAAATTTAAATAATCTTTTATTTATTCATTTCATTTCAAGCATGTACATGTCATAGAATATAAACAAATATCAGGTATATGCTTAAATCATATTACAGTTAAATTCACAATAAGGAATTTGAAGATGATGATAGTAATTTTTTCGGATTGAAAATGATTACAATATTAAGCTTCCACAGTTGAAAATTACTTCTTTTTGTTCACACAATTCTTCTCCTAGACTGTTTCCAGTTGAAATGATACATGCATGCTGACATTCTGTAAAACATAAGGAAACAATAAATGTGTTAACAGATTAATTACTGAAAAGGCTAATATCATATAATTAAACATTTTAATCATAAATACCAATACCAGCATAGAGGAAATATTATTGAAGTTTAATTCCCGCTGTTCTTCAGTCCTCCTGTTCTAACATGTAAGAGTTTTGTCCTTCATAAATTGATTGTAATATACAGTCTATAGCAGTTGTTATATAATGTGCACAAAGAAGTATAAATACACACGTATGCATGGGTACAGTGTGGTAAATTAATGAGTTATACAGAAAATCATGGTGCTGATCATGAAAAGCGTAAAGTCTATTTTGTTGAGTAAAAAGTTAAAAAAAAACTAACATTGTTCACACCCTAAGGTGTAATCGCACTAAAAAAAAACAGCGATCATGTGGCTTTTGTGCGATTGCAATTTGTAAGACAATGCCAGGTGGTAGAGATTAGTTTGCTCGAGTGATCACACACAATGCAAGTGAGAGTCGGGAATATGTTTATTTTGCTAATCTCTGATGCTTGTTGGTAAAATATAACTCAGGATAATTGCTAAACAATTCACAATTAATTTCTCTACATTTGTTACAGATTGAAACAGCTTTTTAAGTGGCGTTTTACGGAAGAATTATGAAAAAGAAATCGGCATTTTCGTCGATCTAGTAGTCCCAAAAAAATATCACTTCGAGTCTATAATGAACCATATAATGACATTCCATAGTATGATTTATTCATTCGGCCCAAAAAATTTTACTTCGTATTACCCAGTTTAATGAATATGCTGTATGTTATGATCAAACGTCAAGCTCCTGTGGTGAAAATAACTAAAATGTTTTAAAAGTATGGTTTAGTGGTAATCTCTGAACGTACTTTAGTATATGGATATAATCTGATATTTATACATGTGCTTATAAAATTATATCGATAATTATTGGATGTGGTAAATATTCATACCTTATGAAAAACTGCCGATTAGTATTTAAGCAATTTACGCCCACCTTGGACATCTATTAGAAAATGTTCACCTGTCTGTCATAAGACAGGGTACGTACTTTTTATTCATTAGACCAAGTTTGTCCAAAATTTTGTTAGAGTTGTCTTTCTTCCATTGTAGTTCCGGAGGGAAGGCCATGATGTGCCATAACACAGCCGTGATAAATAATGATTTGCTCCGAGACAAATTTTGATCAAATTACAAAATTCATTAAGGTAATCAATTTTGATGTTCGAGGTGAAAAACTTTATGGTTGATTTCATTTTTTTGGGAAAAGATCCGTTGCGGGATAACTGTCACTAATAGGGAGTAAACGTACTGGGGGGGAACCAGCTTTCGGAGCGAAGCATTTTTGACGAACACGTCTTCGTCTTCAGTTTGATGTAAACACCATGTTTGGGACGAAAAGTCTAGATACTTTGTAACAAACTACAATTTAAGTGAAATAATTTTCAAACAGAAGACGAGGATTGGGGATAGGATAAGTTATAATAAAGGATATAAAAAGCCGTAATATACTATTCCCTATTTCAACGTTACAGATACGCTTATATCGGTAACTTTCATATTTCAAAATTTGCTAATATTTAAAATTCCCGGTAAAATCAAAGTTGTTGAAATACACTGCTCGCCAAAAAGTATCTTGTTGGCGAGGTAAACCCTCGCCAAATCTTGTTGGCGAGGGTCGCCATTGAGGAAGGGCGTTGATCGTGCTGTTGCAAAATTCTCGTCCAAAAAGTACAGTCAATTTCCAAAATTCTCTTACAGTCAATAATATGATTGGCTTAGAAATAGCTCGCATTTGTTTGAATACCTTACCACATGTTAATATACTTAACTAATGTAAAACGCAATATCTTGAAACAATTCGAGTAGTTATATATTAGTTTTAACTGTCTTTTATTGATGATTTGCCATAGTAGTCAACATGATACAATTGTCACCTCGCTATTGTGATCGTGGTTGCAAAATTCTCTTACAGGTCAGTTTCCTCAATGGCGAGGTGACCCTCGCCAACAAGATACTTTTTGGCGAGGGTTACCTCGCTATTGTGATCGTGGTTGCAAAATTCTCTTACAGTCAATTTCCTCAATATGATTGGCTTAGAAATTGCTCGCAGATACTAGCGCTCCTAGCGGCAGTGTATTCAACAACTTTGATTTTACCGGGAATTTAAATAGCAAATTTTGAATATGAAAGTTACCGATATAAGCGTATCTGTAACGTTGAAATAGGAATAGTATATTACGGCTTTTATATCCTTATTATATACACTATCCAAAAGATCTTCTGTTTGAAAATTTTCACTTAAATTGTTTACAAAGTATCTAGACTTTTCGGTCCCAAAATGGTGTTTACAATAAATGAAGACGTTTCGTCCCAAAAATGCTTCGCTCCGAAGCTGGTTCCCCCCAGTCGTTTACTCCCTATTAGTGACAGTTATCCCGCAACGGAAAAAATGAAATCAATATTTCACCTCGAACATCAAAATTGATACCTTAATGAATTTTGTAATTTGAATCAAATTTGTCTCGGAGCAAATATTTATCACGGCTGTGTTATGGCACATGGCCTTCCTCCGGAACTACAATGGAAGAAAGACAACTCTAACAAAATTTTGGACAAACTTGGTCTAATGATAAAATAGTACGTGACAGACGGTGAACATTTTGTAGATGTCCAAGGTGGCGTAATCTTAAAACTAACGGCAGTTAATAAGGTATGAATATTTACCACATCCATAATTATCGATAATTTTATAAGCACATGTATAAATATCAGATTATATCCATATACTAAAGTACGTTCAGAGATTACCACTAAACCATACTTTTAAAACATTTTAGTTATTTTCACCACAGGAGCTTGACGTTCTGATCATATACATACAGCATATTCATTAAACTGGGTAATACGAAGTAAAATTTTTGGCCGAATGACATAAATCATATATGGAATGTTCATATAACTCGAAGTGATATTTTTTGGACTACTAGATCGACGAAAATGCCGATTTCTTTTTCATAATTCTTCCGTAAAACGCCACTTAAAAAGCTGTTTCAATCTGTAACAAATGTAGAGAAATTAATTGTGAATTGTTTAGCAATTATCCTGAGTTATATTTTACCAACAAGCATCAGAGATTAGCAAAATAAACATATTCCCGACTCTCACTTGCATTGTGTGATCACTCGAGCGGAACTAATCTCTACCACCTGGCACAGTCTTACAAATGCAATCGCACAAAAGCCCACATGATCGCTGTTTTTAGTGCGATTACACCTTAGGGTGTGAACAATGTTAGTTTTTTTTTAACTTTTTACTCAACAAAATAGACTTTACGCTTTTCATGATCAGCACCATGATTTTCTGTATAACTCATTAATTTACCACACTGTACCCATGCATACGTGTGTATTTATACTTCTTTGTGCACATTATATAACAACTGCTATAGACTGTATATTACAATCAATTTATGAAGGACAAAACTCTTACATGTTAGAACAGGAGGACTGAAGAACAGCGGGAATTAAACTTCAATAATATTTCCTCTATGCTGGTATTGGTATTTATGATTAAAATGTTTAATTATATGATATTAGCCTTTTCAGTAATTAATCTGTTAACACATTTATTGTTTCCTTATGTTTTACAGAATGTCAGCATGCATGTATCATTTCAACTGGAAACAGTCTAGGAGAAGAATTGTGTGAACAAAAAGAAGTAATTTTCAACTGTGGAAGCTTAATATTGTAATCATTTTCAATCCGAAAAAATTACTATCATCATCTTCAAATTCCTTATTGTGAATTTAACTGTAATATGATTTAAGCATATACCTGATATTTGTTTATATTCTATGACATGTACATGCTTGAAATGAAATGAATAAATAAAAGATTATTTAAATTTAAAACACAATATGACATTAGCTGTTTATATTTTTTGTCAAAAACATATTAAGCTTATCGTTCATAACACACTAATCATCACCTTCGAGACAATTTAATGAAAATCAATTAAACATTAATTTGTATAACACAGGTCGTCTTATGTTTTCCCCGCCTTGACTATCAATGTATTGATTTTACCTTTTTTTCGGTCACCACATGAACTGCCTTTAAATCAATCACACCTAATGAGACATACATTTACTGCATTCATTATAACACTGTAAAACAATTCTGCAAGATCAGCGAACATTGTTGATTTACCTTGAATATCTACATGCACAGTATGGTACCATATGTAACAGGATAGGAGAAAATATAGCGGCAAGACCGGGAATTGATCCCGGGACTCTCCGAACACTAGCTGAGTGCTCTACCGTGCTCTACCTGGTCATCGATAATCGACGCAGCCCAGTCCCGCTACACTCCTCCCTCCTTTTTTGAATACATACGAAACCCTTTCAAACACTACAACCGTTGGTTATTTAGTTGGGTGCCAATTCTGTAACAGGAGAGAGAAGAAAATGTAGCTCTTCCGACTGAGCTACCTGATCACCGATAATTAACCCAGTCTGATCCCGCTACAAATATTTATCTGGTTATTTTATCTCCCTCTACCGTAAAGAAGTAATTTTCAACTGTGGAAGCTTAATATTGTAATCATTTTCAATCCGAAAAAATTACTATCATCATCTTCAAATTCCTTATTGTGAATTTAACTGTAATATGATTTAAGCATATACCTGATATTTGTTTATATTCTATGACATGTACATGCTTGAAATGAAATGAATAAATAAAAGATTATTTAAATTTAAAACACAATATGACATTAGCTGTTTATATTTTTTGTCAAAAACATATTAAGCTTATCGTTCATAACACACTAATCATCACCTTCGAGACAATTTAATGAAAATCAATTAAACATTAATTTGTATAACACAGGCCGTCTTATGTTTTCCCCGCCTTGACTATCAATGTATTGATTTTACCTTTTTTTTCGGTCACCACATGAACTGCCTTTAAATCAATCACACCTAATGAGACATACATTTACTGCATTCATTATAACACTGTAAGACAATTCTGCAAGATCAACGAACATTGTTGATTTACCTTGAATATCTACATGCACAGTATGGTACCATATGTAACAGGATAGGAGAAAATGTAGCGGCAAGACCGGGCATTGATCCCGGGACTCTCCGAACACTAGCTGAGTGCTCTACCGTGCTCTACCTGGTCATCGATAATCGACGCAGCCCAGTCCCGCTACACTCCTCCCTCCTTTTTTGAATACATACGAGACCCTTTCAAACACCACAACCGTTGGTTATTTAGTTGGGTGCCAATTCTGTAACAGGAGAGAAAGAAAATGTAGCTCTTCCGACTGAGCTACCTGATCACCGATAATCAACCCAGTCTGATCCCGCTACAAATATTTATCTGGTTATTTTATCTCCCTTCCTATTTTCAATCTACCTTTATGACTTAGAATCTTACCTGGTGGAAAAGAATATTTTGTCTTACAAATCTCGACAAATCATGCACACTGTGATTGTTGCAAGCTAATGTAAATATATTCTACTCTTTTCAAATATTCTTGATTACTATTCATGTGTAATATCTCAAAACATTGACATGTGCACGGAGTACGGCGGACCAGACAGCCGATGTTTTGGACATCTGCTAGATATTTCAGTTTCAGGTTACGGTGGCCAATAAAAGAAAACAAACACAATGCGGTTTTCATATGTTATTTCTTCTAAATACAACACTTTTTGTGCAAGTTGTCAAGCATTTATGGGGAATATTTTGCATTGAAATTGTCACCTTCATACATCGGTTTTGGGACTCCCTGGACATTGTATTTCCCCATTTTTTGATGCGCAAAATATACTGATAGTAGATTTTTTAAGCATTTTTAGCCCTAAAAAGTACCTGCGCAAATTATACCAGTTTTTACGGTATATGATATTGGAATGTATCCCAAACTTTTTATCATATTATTTGCCAATAACACTGTTATGATATCAGAAATATATGATGGTCTACAACAAATGCTACATGAATTTTAAGAATATTGCATAACATGGAAATTAGAACTTAATATCAGAAAGATAAAAATTGTGATATTCTCAAGACGTAAATCGGTACAACAACACCAGTTGATGTTATGGAATACAGAATTAGATTTATAAGAATTGTTTACATATCTAAATACAGAAAATAATGTTAATGGTAGCGTTTTTGAAGAAAGGGGAAAAAACCTGCTGAACAAACAATTAAATCGGTGTTTGCTATTTATAAGAAATAAAGAAATGTATCTCTTCCTGTGCATCTTAAACTGAAAATATTTGATTCACTTGTATTGACAGTTTTAGTATACTCATCAGAGGTATGGGGATTTGAAAATAAAAAATGTTGTAGAAAAATTCAGTTGTAATTTGGAAAACAATCCTGAAGTTAAGAAAGTGTACAAACAATTTCATGGTCTATGGTGAGCTAACAAGTTATCCGGTTTGAATTGAAGTTCGGATACAATGTATATCAATCAACTTGCTGTTTTACAAGAGAATAATTACAAAACTTGTAAAAAGTAGACCAATTGACCAATTTATTCAAAAATCACGTGGTGATATTGATAAGTCTTCTAGAGGACAGACATATTCTATATTTAAGACATTTTGGCACAGAAAAGTATGCCTCTTGTCTTTCTCTGCTGCAAAACAATACTTGTTAACTGATACTGTGGTCCCAGGAACTTGATGACAATAGTCATTAAGAATGGATATTTTCATTAACATCAAATTAACAAGGAAAATGCTGAATGTGTTAAAAAAATCATTTGACATATAACATCATAGGAAATATTAGAATGGGCTTCCAAGATTTTAGTATGTGTCTCTTATTTTACACCTTGGTGTCCAAGGAATCCTCAAAAGTCCAAACTGGAAGGAACACCAGCCAAATTTATTTCTTATTGTACAAAACTACAGTAGTATTGAGCTTAGAAATATATTCCTCCTATCATCAAGACCGAGCCATTTAGTACTTTCAGTGCTTTGATGAACATTGCGTCGTATATCCACCCAAAGTAATCAGGTGGAATAAGACTTCATACACGTGTAGGAGTAGACCGAGATACTCTGTTTTGGTTGTATTTTGGCAAAATTGTCTAGTAGTCCACCATTTACATTAGCGAAAAAGAACTCCCTGATTCTGCGTTTTAAATTATTGACATGATTTCTTTGCTTTTTAAAATTAGCCAAGTTTAGCAAAGAAAAGCTACGTACGTTCAAGTTTTGTATGTAACCTATTTCTCATTCTTAATTCGTGTCGTAATTCAGATGTAAACCACGGCTTATCATTAGGTCTAATAATGATATTTCTAGTGGGAATACAATGTACATATAAAATGTATTAAATTCGAGTCACCCAATGCAACGAAAAATCGAAATGGGGCTACATTTTGATTCCTTTGTTTATATTTTGTAATTAGTTTGCGCCAGAGCATTATGAAGACTGCCTGCAAAGTTCTTCCCGTTTTTTCTTCTTCACTATATCACCAGACCTTCTTGACAAAGAACAATACCTGGAGTACGTATGGGGGCGCAGATTTGTTTTTAAACTATTTTTTTTATTGTTCATTATTAGGGCTTTTCACCATTTGGTGAAAAGACCTATTGTTTTTGTTCTGTTTTTTTATTATTATTACAAGCTAACCGATACTTACATTATATATATCATTGGCTTCTTAGGTAAAATATATGTTTTCGTTTAAATATCACATACAGTGTATATAACAATAATGACAATAAAAAAGCTAACCGAGTTTTATAATTTGCGTGCCCCTGTGTTTTTGCTGAGGTGACCAAGATTGTATTTTACGGTCTCGGAATAGCAGTTCAGACTGCTTGTTTTACACATGTTCATAGAAATTTAACTGTTGAACAAAGTTACATCTAGATTTAATATCCCTTAAAAAGTTACATAATATAAGACCACGATCGAGAGCATCGTGGGTAGCGATAGGCCAAGGACATCTCCTTGCAGGCGGTGTATGGAATTTGCAAATTATTAAGTCTAGATGACATAAATGTTTATTCTTACTACTGGTTTATGTAAATAATTAATGTTCTTGCAATATTTCCAACGTTGGACATTTTTATTTTGCTAAAATTAATATCGATGCTGCTATCGTTTATGCGAGGAGATGAGATGAAGAGGTTTTGCCGAGTCATCTCGGTTTTCCCTGTCGACACCAAAATAAAACTTGTATTGTAAGATAGTGACTGTGTATTCTGTTTATCCTGCAACTTTTTCATTATATATATAGAAGATGGTAATCAAAACGAAAGCAAATTGCCTGTTATTTACACGATTTCACTCAAAGCGAAACGCTTCTTTGATGATCAAGAAAAGATGCATTCACTAAACCGAATGAGTGTGTACTCCTTTTGACTACCGTGGGGAATATGTAAGCGACGTCATTCCGGTGATTGTGACGTCACTGTTTGGCGGGACTGACTGCCGTTTCATTCACTCCTACTAAAAGTGATGTCACTGGAATGTTCGGGATCAAGTCATCAAATTTAGAAATTGAATGAAACGAAAGAATTAAACATTTATTTACAGACATCGTAAGATTTTCTTATTGCATATATTACAGGAAATTCTTATAATCCGGTATCGAGTTCTGTGCCCGACTAATGTCGATATTAGTGCTAAAAATGCATTGTTTCTTGATATTGTTCCGCTTCTTTTGTTGACTTTAAATTCGTAAAATGAACTTAACCCACGAAGGGCGTCAGAACGCTTGTTTTCAACGGGAATAAACACCGTAGTGATAAAGACCTTCCAAGTATGGCAAAAGTGAATATCTGGATAGGGGAAATAGGGACACAAAAAGTCGATTTTCTCCAAAAGTAACTAAGTTACACTACATTAATTTTGCTAAAACACTAAAAAAATCGTTCTGATTACAGAACAATTGGAATTATGAAGAAACCTCTTACAGTATTTTTATTATTATTATTATATATAATGTAAGTTAATTATTATTACAAGCTAACCGATACTTACATAATATATAATTCATTGTTCGCAATTTTCAGTCATGTGGACATGACGTACATAGCAATTATTTTACATGATGAATAATTTGAGTGCCTCTGTGCTTGGGCTGAGGTGACCAATATTACATTTTACGGTCCCGGAATAGCAGTTGAGATGGGTTATTTTTATCTTGTACACTCGTTCCTTCCACATATTCATAATTCTAAATATAAATGTCGAAGACAGATATATCTGGATCAAATTATCGATGAAAAGTTACATAATATACATATGTATAAGACCACGATCGAGTGCATTGTGGGTAGCGATAGGCCTAGGACGTCTCCTTGCAGGCGGTATATGGAATTTTCAAATTATTATTTGCCTAGATGAAATAAATGATTTGTTTTAATGTCCAGGAGACAGGAATCATCTCGTTTTTCCGTGTCAACACCAAAATAAAATGGTACTGTAAGATACTGACCGTGTATATATCCGATGTAAATCCTCAGATATATAATTATGTATTCTGTAGTAATAGAGCTACATGTTTGTATAGGCATGTTTGCATGATATATTAAAAAAAAAAAAAAAAAAAAAAAAATTGCCGCCGGTGGTGAGAATCGAAAGATCAGAAGAACTAAGCCAGATTTCTGCTTTTTTATATACGGTGATTTTTTTTTTCATAAGAAGCAGATAACATTGTTATTTTTTTGATGATGTATGATTGAGTATTTCCTAATAGGAAAAATAAAAAAATTGTAAATGTAATGTGCATGTAGCTGTTGTTTCAGCATGAAGAAAAGTGAAAAAATGATAATAACACATTGATCACAAATCACAAAGATTTTTGTTGTTCTTTAATATACCTGGTATACGATAATCTTTGTTATTTTATTGATTTTTTTTCTGATATGCTCGAACGTCGGTGAAGACATCCCCTGAGAGGAATGAGATAGATTTCGCCGAGACGAAGCACAGGCTCGTGTTACGTTGATACGGAGAAAACGACAGTTTTTATTTTATACCATGAAATATCAAAGTTATATGCAATGAGAAATTGTACAATACAATCTTTTTTAGATTATATCTTTCTACTGCGTATGCATCGTAAAATTCTACTAAGTTGTGTAACCGGGTTGCGAACTGGATCTTAGCAATTAAAACTCAGGGACAACCGAGTCGGGTTCACTGGTATTTATTCACCATAAATATTGTACTGCCTGCATGTGGGTTCAGTTGGTCCATATACAACAATGGATGTACGTACATGTATCTGCTTATTGATATAGATATAGATAGATAGACATGTAGATAGAACCCTGAAACATATAAATAAAAGTACATTAGGATTGCTACCATAACTAACATACAATACTAAACGTGTACACCAGACAAGTTATCCCTATCGAAATATCACAGTTATAAAGATACAAATACATAAGTAAAACTTTATAATTTCCTATCAGTAAAGGTAGTAACCATTACCTTACAACCATGCATTAGCATGATAGATAAAAAGAAATATTTACCCTATACATTATAAATATACATAAAGAGTACAATATACACAAGGGGAGGTAATCCGCTTGTCAGGTAACAAGGGGAAGTAACCCACTTGTTACGAACAAGGGGAAATAATCCACTTGCACACTTAACATGATTAAAACTAGTACAATATGGAAAATAGATATTATTCCAATATACACATAAATATACCAATTACAGTGGGTTACATATTATAGCAAATTCAATAATATCTTACTTTATCAGATTAATATACAAAGCATTTCTAACTATAATGTGTATGTTGCTTACCTCAACTATGGGTAAAGGGTTGCTTATGCTTATAATGTATACAGCACAATAGCAGACATCTACATGATTCCACTAAAAGATTTATAAATAAATCAATCAGTAACAAGTATAAAACCATACACAATTACTTTTAAAACACATACACAAATTACACAGTTACTAAATTCATACTGGATTTAGAGATATAACAAATTTAAGTTACAATCTATTTCGAATTCCACTCTATACAAAATGTATACACTTACTCAATAATTAATTGAATCAATCTACATTTCTTAATTACCATACTTTAGATACCAAAATAATATGTAAAAAGATAATATAAAAAGTATTAGACTTACATTTGGGTTTGTAGCTTATTGGCGCGTATCATGATATATATCTCCAAAAAGGGGAGATGTTGCTCCTTCCCCAGATCTCAAGCTACTGTCTAATTTTTGGACAAAGACTTTCCCTCCAAAAATATATTAACCAATAAAACAACAGGTCAGATAGGTCAGGTCAAGGTCAAACACTGGACTTTACTCTACATGCACCCAGGACATGGACAGTACATTTAATAGTGGACATTCACAAAGACAAGTCACATGACCATACATACTTCATACATACCCAGTTAAATCTATTTATAGCTTACCAGGCAGAGTGAGTGAGCTCACTCTACATATATACATTACTTGTATATCACAGAGCACTTACCACACTCTGTGATACATAATTCAGTGAGACATCACATTACATTGACCTGAAAGAAATTACTTTAAAACAAACGAAATTAAAACAATATACAACCCATTTATCAATATACAATACAATCAAATTAATAAAATACAAATTAACTAATTAATAGTGGAATAGTCCACTTGGCCACAGTTGCATGAAAAATCACGATACCTGCAGGTACAGGTACACGTAGGCCTAACGTTGTACAATGCACAGTCGATGTCGGGAGCAGATCCGATTTGATGCATTCAACTCAAATATAAAAAAAAAATGAATGCTATTGCCGAAACCTTTTGGACTAGAGATAGTCTTAAGTCTTCAACGATCGCCTTTTTAATCAATAAGAAAAAAAAACACGAAAAAATCACGATAGCTGCTCGCATGCGTGACCACCCTGACGTCTTTCTACGAGCACGGTAAATTTTCGCTATTTTCACAACTTTTTCTGACTGTCTGGCTACCCATAACCATCCCTCGTACTTGCCATACATCACTTCTTTTCTTCAACATATCCTTTCCCTCTTATAGCCTTATACTTCTTCCAAATCAACCATTCCTTATACTCGATTGAACCCCATCTATATCTCCCGCCATCTTGCACATCGTCGCTTGACAACTTCCGGTTTCTATTTCTCTATACAACCCTAGTTGTAAACAACATTACGCATACAGACAACCACATACAGCAAACACAATGAGGATTACATCACTTACACTAGCCATATCACTCCTATCCTATTGGATAACTCACCAAACAGACAAAAAACACTCGACACTTCACAATCTCTCCCCTAGGCCTAGCCAAAACTACGACCACACACAACTTCACTGCTACCTGGCAGCATATCCATCTCTACTTCACAGACTCAAACATAAAACAATTAAACCCAGCTGTACATACATATTCATTCTTCTACTCTCAATATCTGCAGATACAGAACTCAACCCTGGTCCGAGAACCCCACGATACCCCTGTGGTACCTGCAATAAGGCAGTCACGTGGAAATCCAGTGCTATATGTTGCGATTCGTGCAATACCTGGTACCATGTAGACTGCCAAGGAATGAATCCTTCATTCCTCAAATATATGGACCACAGTGGAGTCTCTTGGGATTGCATACAGTGCGGACTACCAAACTTTTCATCTACACTATTTGACAACAACACTAGTATAAATACATCAAATAGATTCTCACAACTAGACACGGATACAGACCTTAACACGCAGAACATCCCCACCAGCCCAGGACCTCCTACAGCATCCTCCTCTCCAATCAAACACAACAAAGATGTCACTAGGAAAAATAAATTCAACCAGCCAATCCGCATAGCAACTATTAACTTCCAATCTATCTCCAACAAAAAACCAGACCTCGAACAAATACTACACTCCTTAAAACCAGACATCATCATAGGCACAGAAACGTGGCTAAACAACACAACATCGTCCTACGAGTACTTCCCGATCCAAGAATACACAGTATATAGGAAAGACCGCAAACAGAATAAAAAGGGACAAAGTCACGGGGGGGTACTAATTGCAGTCACAAACAAATACCGCTCAGAACAAATTCAAGAACTTGACACCGATAACGAATCCATTTTCATCAACATCTCCATGGCAAACTCACATAACCTCACAATAGGATCGTACTACAGACCACCCTCAGACAAAGGACATTCACTTGACCAATTAGAAATCTCCATGAAAAGACTAGGACATAACAACAACACAATTACTTTCATTAGCGGAGATTTCAACTTACCACACATAGATTGGCAAAACAACACAACAATTCCAGGTAAAACAGACACAAAACTTCACCAACAGCTACTTGATATCATAGACGACAACTCTCTCACACAAATGACTACCAACACAACTAGAGGTGACCACATTCTTGACCTAACACTAACAAACCGCCCTTCAATTGTCAACAAGACTGAAACATCACCACCCATAGGGAAAGCTGATCATGACATCATATTCACTGAAATTGACGTGCGACTCAAGAAAATTAGGAAGCAGCCCAGGGACATCCCCCTATACGGTAAAGCTAACTGGGACAATATTAGAAATGACCTGACCCACATCAACACGAAACTGGACGAACCAACAAACCAAACAATAGATGACCTCTGGAACCTTTTTAAGAACACACTTAATGACTCAGTAGATAAAAACATACCAAAAAAACACATCACATACAAATCTAAACTACCATGGATAACAAAACCCATCCGTCAACTCATGAAGAATTGTAAAAAATTACACGTACAGAACAAAAACAAACAAGACCAAGAGCTCAAACAGAAATACAAAGCATGCAAATCAGAACTACAAAAACGCACTAGAAATGCATATCTAAACTACATAGAAAAAATGATAAAAGACCTACCAATAGATGAGCAACAACAAGAGTCACCACAAAAAAAGAAGAAAATACAACCCCAAAAAATTATTCTCATACATCAAAACAACAAGAAAAGAGAACACAGATATCACAGCACTAAGAAAGGATGGACACCTAATGACAGACACCACTTGTAAGGCAAACATACTAAATGAACAATTTAAATCAGCCTTCACAACAGAACAGGATCACCCCATACCAGATAAAGGACCATCACCACACCCAGTCATGCCTGAAATAAACATAACACAACAAGGAATAGATAACCTCCTCAAAAACATCAACCCACACAAAGCAACAGGACCAGACAATATACACGGCAGACTACTAAAAGAACTTAGGGACATAACAGCACCCATACTTACCAAACTTTTCACTTACTCACTAATAAATACAGGCACATTACCAACAGATTGGAAACACGCAAACGTTAACCCCATATACAAGAAAGGCGACAGATACAACCCCACTAACTACAGACCCATATCACTCACCTGTATCACATGCAAACTCATGGAACATATCATTACAAGCGCCACAATGTCACATCTGGAGAACAACAACATATTATACAACTTACAACACGGCTTCAGATCATCCAGATCATGCGAGACACAACTTGCTACATTCATACACGACCTCGCAAACAATAATAACAGCAACAAACAGACAGACATTATTATCATGGACTTTGCCAAAGCCTTTGACAAAGTCCCACACAAACGCCTACAATACAAATTAAAATACTACGGCATAACAGGCAACACACACAAATGGATCACAGACTTTCTCTCACAACGCACCCAAACAGTAGTACTTGAGGGAAAACAATCAAATAAAATACAAGTAACTTCAGGAGTCCCTCAAGGAACATGTTTGGGTCCAATTCTGTTTCTCATATACATTAACGATTTCCATCAATACATGCAGTACAGCACACTAAGATTATTCGCAGACGACAGTATTATATACAAAACAATAAACAACAAAGACGACACAATAAAACTACAGAAAGATCTGGACGCAGCAGCACAATGGGAAACAGACTGGCTAATGAAATTTCACCCAGATAAATGCAACATAATCAGTGTTACACCAAAACGCAACAAAATACACCACAACTACACACTCCACAATCACACACTCGAGCAAGTAAACTCAAGCAAATATCTAGGACTAACACTACAAAAAAAACTAAAATGGGACATGCACATAAATAATATCACCGCAAATGCAAACAGATCACTAGGGTTTTTAAAGCGCAACTTAAAAATTAATTCACCACACATAAAAGCACACGCATACAAAGCACTAGTTCGACCCAAACTGGAATACTGCTCTTCCATATGGGACCCCCACAACACACACCAAATTCAACAGATAGAAAAAACACACACGCAGAGCAGCAGCAAGATATGTTCACAACAAATATCACGACACCAGTTCAGTTACAAACATGATACATCAACTCAACTGGCCAACACTACAGACACGACGGCTACACACAAGATTGATACTTTTCTACAAAATAATACACAATATAGTTGCCGTCAAATACCAGACCATACTCATACCAGTAGACCACAGAACCAGACACTCCAATCCACACTGCTTCAGACAAATCTCTGCTACAAAGGACACATACAAATACTCATTTTTCCCACAAACAATAACACAATGGAATCTCCTCCCTGTAGCAGCAGTACAATGCACTACACTCGAGGACTTCAAGGCACATATTTCCAACGTAGCCCTTGAAGCCCTCACAAAATAGTTCTGCACACACCTTTTATCTATATACTAAAAAAAAAAAAAAAAAAATCACAAATCTAATCCTTTCACACCCTTGCACCCCTACAGGTCCCCCGTGACATAATCGTCATACTTTGACGGCGTCCCGTACACATAAGAAGAAGAAGAACCCAGTGGTACCGCGGTTTCATCGGTTTTCGACGGCGAAAGACCAAAATAGATTTTTTTACACACAATGTCAAACATGTTCAATTCAAATAATTAATTATATGTTTCAGAGGCATGTTAATGATGTTTTTGTGCAATATTTCATGAATTTCATCTACTAAACGAAGCATTGTATCCACAAACGCTGTAAGATTTACATTGTAGTTTACGTAGGCCTACTGTTTCTTTTTCTTTTTGTCAAAGTGACGTTTAAATAATGAAATGTTTCAGGATAAAGTAACACTATTATTTCAAACTATGTTAAGCTGTATATGAGTGCAAATTGCCACCATAATACCACAAAAGAATGCTTATTCAATCCTTCAAAACCTCAGCTTGCAAGGTCGAATCACCCGGGCTCATAGAGGACTAAAAAGTGACGTCATTGGAATGTTCGGGATCAAATCGTCAAATTTAGAAATGGTAATCAGAATAAAGAAATTAATCATTTATTTACTCACATCGCAATATTTTCATATCGCAACTGTTACAGGAAATTCTTATTACCTGGTATCGAATTCTATGCCTGATTAATCTCGATATTAGTGCTGAAAATATCTGGTTTATTGATATTGTTCCGCTACTTTTGTTGAGTTTGAATTCGCAAATTCGAAGGGCGTCAGAACGCTTCAACCGGAATCAACACCGTAGTGATAAAGACCTTCCAAGTGAATTTTTGCATCGGGGGAACAGGGACATAAAAAGTTGATTTTCTTAAAAAGTAAGAAAAATAAAATACATTAATTTTGCTGGAACACTAAAAAAATCATTCTGATTTCGGAACAGTTGGAATCATGAAGATACCTCTAACAGTATTTTTATTATTATTAGTATATATTATGTAAGTAATAAGTAACAAGCTAACCGATACTTACATTATACATATAATTGGCTTCTTAGGTAAAATATGTGTTTTCGTTTAAATATCACATACAGTGTATATAACAATAACGACAATAAAAAAGCTAACCGAATTTTATAACATATATATAATATATATAATTCATTTTTCACAAAAAATAATACGGGCAGCCACTTGAAACGTCATGATATATACACGTGCATATCAAAAGGTCTCCAATACTTTAAAATGACATACGTATCAAATTACTAGTAAACGTTTCTGTCATAATTTGCGTGCCCCTGTGTTTTGGCTGAGGTGATCAAGATTGCATTTTACGGCCTCGGAATAGCAGTTGAGACTGCTTGTTTTACACATGTTCATAGAAATTTAACTGTCGAAAACAGATATATCTAGATTTAATATCCCATGAAAAGTTACATAATATAAGACCACGATCGAGAGCATCGTGGGTAGCGATAGGCCAAGGTCGTCTCCTTGCAGGCGGTGTATGGGATTCGCAAATTATTTAGTCTAGATGAAATAAATGATTATTCTAATTACTGGTTTATGTAAATAATGAATGTACTTGCAATATTTTCAACGTTGGACATTTTTTGTTTGCTATAATTAATATCGATGCTGCTATCGTTTTTTGCGATGAGATAGATGAGAAGGTTTTGCAGAGTCATCTCTGTTTTCCTTGTCGACACCAAAATAAAACTTGTATTGTAAGATAGTTACCGGGTATTCTGTTTATCCTGTAACTTTTTCATTATACATACAGAAGATGGTATTCAAAACGAAAACAAATTGTCTGTTATTTACACGATTTCGCTCAAAGCGAAACGCTTCTTTGACGATCAAGAAAAGTTGCATTCACTAAACCGAATGAGTGTGTACTCCTTTTTACTACCGTGAGAATTATGTAAGCGACGTCATTCCGGTGATTGTGACGTCACTGTTTGGCGGGACTGACTGCTGTTTTATTCACTCCTACTAAAAGTGACGTCACTGGAATGTTGGGGATCAAGTCAACAAATTTAGAAATTGAATCAAACGAAAGAAATTAAACATTTATTTACTGACATCGTAATATTTTCCTATTGCAACTATTACAGGAAATTCTTATTATCCGATATCGGGTTTTGTGCCCGACTAATGTCGATATTAGAGCTGAAAAAGCATTGTTTCTTGATATTGTTCCGCTCCTTTTATTGATTTTAAATTCGTAAAATGAACTTAACCCGCGAAGGGCGTCAGAACGCTTGTTTTCAACGTGAATAAACACCGTAGTGATAAAGACTTTCCAGGTGAAAATTTGTATCAGGTAAATAGGGACACAAAAAGACGATTTTCTCCAAAAGTAAGTAAGTTACACTACATTAATTTTGCTGGAACACTTAAAAAATCGTTCTGATTTCAGAACAATTTGAATTATGAAGATATCTCTTACAGTATTTTTATTATTATTATTATTATATATAATGTAAGTTAATAATTCTACACTTTTTTGTGTCCAAAAGATCTTCAAAATGGTAAGAAGTATGCCAATGGCCTTATTGTTATATTGTATGGCATGAGTTGAAGGGGTGACCGCAACATTTTTAAGTAGGTCAAAAATCCAAGATGGCCGCCATGACGTCATACCTACAAAGTTTAAAACAGCCATAACTCAAACACCGTTTAAGATACAGCAAATATTTTTGATGTTTTATGTAGATCGTATAAAAGACTAACTTTTATTCAATTACAGCAATTAGGTCAAAGGTCAAAAAAAAAGTTCGCTATGGGGTCACAAAGTTCACAAATTTTTATTTTTTTGATTTTGCGAAAAAAAAATGGCCGCTATGACGTCATATCTTAAAATTTAAAAATGCTTATAACTCATTAACAGTTCTTTTCACAGATTTCATCCAATAATATTTTTTGCAGATAATCTTAAGCGTAAACTTTTTCTCTCTACATGTTATTACAAACAAGAGATCCCAGAGGGATCTTGGCGCCCACCAAAGAATGATCTACGTCTGACAATGGAAAGATGGATCTTTTCTCAGCTTTTCAAACTTTTACTACAAACTTCATATAAAATTTGAGAAAGATCCTTTCATTACTTACCGAGATATATGGCAGTAACAAACTTCAATTATCAAAATCCAAGATGGCTACCTGTTGGCCATCTTGTTCAGCAATTGGTCCCAAAATGCAATATATATGCACAACTAAGGTCCTAGGGGAACCTAAATATGAAATTTGAGACAGATCGTTTCAGTACTTTCAGAGAAATAGCAGTAACAAACTTCAATAATCAAATTCCAAGATGGCGGCCTATCGGCCATCTTTTCCACCGAATGGTCTGAAAATGCAATATGCACAACTAGGGACCTAGGGGAACCTGCACATGAAATTTGAGACAGATTATTTCAGTACTTTCTGAGAAATAGTGGTAATAATACTTCAATTACCAAAATCCAAGATGGCTGCCTGTCGGCCATCTTGTTCACCGATCGGTCCCAATATGCAATATGCACAACTAGGGACCTAGAGGAACCTTCAAATACAATTTGAGACAGATCCTTTCTGTACTTTCTAAGAAATAGCGGTAACAAATTTCAACTATCAAAATCCAAGATGGCGGCCTGTCGGCCATCTTGTTCATCGATCAGTCCGAAAATGCTGTATGCACAACAAGACCTCTAGGGGAACATGCACATAAAATTTGAGACATATCCCTTTATTACTTTCTGAGAAATAGCGGTAACAAACTTTAACTATCAAAATCCAAGATGGTTGCCGGGAGGCCATCTTGTTGGCCAATTGGTCCCAAAATGCAATATGCACAACTAGGGACCTAGGGAACCTGCACACGAAATTTGAGACAGATCCCTTCATAACTTTTTGAGAAATAGCGGTAACAAACTTCAATTGTCAAAATCCAAGATGGCGGCCTGGTGGCCATCTTGTTGTCTGATCGGTCCAAAAATGCAATATGCACAACTAGGGCCCTAGGGGAACCTACATATGAAATTTGAGAAATATCCCTTCAGTACTTTCTGAGAAATAGCGGTAACAAACTTTAACTATCAAAACCCAAGATGGCTGCCTGGCAGCCATTTTGTAGACCGATCAGTCCCAAAATACAATAAACACAACTAGGGCCCTAGGGCAACCTACATATGAAATTTGAGAAAGATCCCTTCAGTACTTTCTGAGAAATAGCGGTAACAAACTTTAACTCTCAAAATCCAAGATGGCTGCCTGGCAGCCATTTTGTAGACCGATCAGTCCAAAAATACAATATGCACAACTAGGGCCCTAGGGGAACCTGCAAATGAAATTTGAGACAGATCCCTTTGGTACTTTCTGAGAAATAGCAGTAACAAACTTTAACTATCAAAATCCAAGATGGCTGCCTGGCGGCCATCTTGTTGACCGATCGGTCCAAAAATGCAATATGCACAACTAGGGCCCTAGGGGAACCTACAGATCAAATTTGAAAAAGATCCCTTTCATACTTTCTGAGAAGTAGCGGTAACAAGAATTGTTAACGGACGGACGGAAGGACGGACGACGGACCACGGACGAAAGGCGATTTGAATAGCCCACCATCTGATGATGGTGGGCTAAAAATGGCAACTTCCGGTTTTCGGTAAGGATCAAATGTTAAAGGTCTGTTTTTAACAATAAACTTGAAAACTTTTTTCCTGAAGTTCTGTAAGGTCTAGGATCTTCATATTTCATATATAAGATGTCCAGGGGATGGGCTATAAAGTCAGATACTAGGAATGACATTGACCCATACTCAAGGTCACATGAGTCAAATATGTTCAAAAATTTAAATGACTCAACAATAACCAAAATGACAAGAGTCTTCATACGTTCAAGGTCACAGGGGTCCAGAGTTTACTTAACAACACGAGTAGGGGCTGTCAGGCGCATCCGTGACTGTAGCCGTATCACTGCTGGTACCGGACGGCCGCGGTCGTACCGGATGTCAGTTACTAGACTATTTCGGTGCATTCGAATGGCATTATTTACATCCCTGATTGTACCCTTACTATACAACATAAATTACTTACATCCCTGACTGTATCCGCACTGTACAACCTATATAACTTACATGCTTAGCTGTACCCATACTATACAACATATAGAAATTAAATCTTTGTCTAAATATGTACTATACAACGTGTATAACTTACATCCTTGACTGTACCCGTGCTATATAAGTATAAGTATAATACTGGGTCAAGGTCTATAACTCGGCCGGCCATATAACACTACCCAATTTCAGAAAAATTATGATTATTAACCAACCGTATAGGATATGATAATAGGAATACTCTCAATCGACAACCAGATAATTTATCTTTAATTTGGTATATGATACAATATATATCATGCCGTATAAATGTCACTAGGTATCCAGAAACATCGGAAAACAGCCAGATTTCAACTGGTCGGACACTGTGGTGTCCTCCGATAAACACGCCAGGGCTCTAATAGGTAGCTCAAAAACCACTGCATGTCAACATTTCAGCTTCATAGGAATTAAAGTTTGGTAAAAAAACAAACTTACCGCTGTTAGTTTTTATTTATATACCATCCATATGCTCAATACAGCCTTTTGAAATTTCCGATTGAAAAAATGTGTGTCTCTAGCCGTCATGTTGATATGTGTGTAGTACATTTGTTTTCTCGGCGTTGATTGGTCAATTAATTTCCGAGAGCCAATCAACGCCGACAAAACAAATCTACTGCACACATACTTACATGGCGGCTAGAGACATAAATTTTTCAATCGGAAATTTCAAAGGGCTACGTTAGGCAAATGGATGATATTTATCCATGGATTTACTAACCGGTAAGTTTGTTTTCTACCAAACTTTCATTCTTATGACGCTGAAGTGTTGACATGCAGTGGTTTTTGAGCTACCCATTAGACCACTGGCGTGTTTATCGGAGGACACCAGTGTCCGACCAGTTGAAATCTGGCTGTTTTCCGATGTTTCTGGATACCTAGTGACATTTATACGGCATGATATATATTGTATCATATACCAAATTAAAGATAAATTATCTGGTTGTCGATTGAGAGTATTCCTATTATCATATCCTATACGGTTAGTTAATAATCATACTTTTTCTGAAATTGGGTACTGTTATATGGCCGGCCGAGTTATAGACCTTGACCCAGTATTATACTTATACCTATATAAGAAACGAACACCTGTGATACAACCTATATAACTTACATCCCTGACTGTACCCGTTCTATACAACATATATAACTTACATCCCTGACTGTACCCGTGCTATACAACAAATATAACTTACATCCCTAACTGTACCCGTTCTATACAACATATATAACTTACATCCCTGACTGTACTTGTGCTGTACAACATATATAACTTACATCCCTGACTGTACCCGTACTATACAACATATATAACTTACATCCCTGACTGTACCCGTGCTATACAACAAATATAACTTACATCCCTAACTGTACCCGTTCTATACAACATATATAACTTACATCCCTGACTGTACTTGTGCTGTACAACATATATAACTTACATCCCTGACTGTACCCGTACTGTTCAACATATATAACTTACATCCCTGACTGTACCCGTACTATACAACATATATAACTTACATCCCTGACTGTACCCGTGCTATACAACAAATATAACTTACATCCCTGACTGTACCCGTGCTGTACAACATATATAACTCACATCCCTGACTGTACCCGTGCTATAAGACATATATAACTTACATCCCTGACTGTACCCGTACTATACAACATATATAACTTACATCCCTGACTGTACCCGTACTATCAAACGTGTATAACTTGCATCTCTGACTGTACCCGTGCTATAAGACATATATAACTTACATCCCTGACTGTACCCGTACTATACAACATATATAACCTACATCCCTGACTGTACCCGTGCTATACAACATATATAACTTACATCCCTGACTGTACCCGTACCATCAAACATTATATAACTTACATCACTGAGTTTCCCCGTCCATAAATATCAGAGACTATAAAAGAATTACAAACAAATATATTTTTCACACACACAAAGAATTTTTTTCACACACAAATGTAAAACAAAAATCACACATAAATATATTTTTTCACACACAAACCATTTTTTCACACACAAATATAACCAAAAATTACACACATATATTTTTCACACACACAAATTAAAAATATTGAACACATATAACGATATACAACATTTTTCTTTGCACAAATGTATTTACTTATTGAATTTTGCAACGTTCGGCACGCCATAGTTGATAAGACTTTCTAAACCGAGTTCTTCACAAGTTTATCTCCCCTAGTTTGAAACTTAGGGTCTGATCAAATCTGTGATTGTGATCTCACCGTTGGTAGCACTGGTGAAATATCAAGCTGGGAACATTTCGAAGAAAGGAATCAATGTAATTTATTTATAAGAAATACCTTATTGTGTGGCATTGGCATTATTTTTGCAAGCCATTAGTCGCTCATTGGAGATCACAGATAATTAATGACAGAATTGTCTAATACCGTGCATTGGAAGCTCTAGTTCGATAACTGTAGATGAGGCATATTGTATATTCAATTTCAGAAAGAACTTTCCGCCTGCTGGATTGGAACCAAACTGGTTTTTGTACAAGTTACGTTTTGTTGTTTTAGTTAAAGCTTTTCGCTTGTCGACACATATGTTACTTTAATTTGATAGATTGATGTATCAATAATAACCAATTTTCGTACACATCGACGGCAGCAAACATCACTAGATCCTTCTGAAGAGATTGTAGCTTGGAGGATTTTTTCAATTAAAACGAAATATTCTGTCATTTCACATTTGTCACTCTTTAACATTTTCAATTTTCTCACCACATAATTCTCCACATAATACACAAGTTGATTGCTTTGTTGATGGCCTTACACCCGGTCCACCCCAACTGCGAATGATAAATATTATGAAGTTCCTTACCGTCAATCGATTGATTTGTAACACAGCGAGAAATTCTGTACCGTGTAGCGATAAACGCTAACACTCTACCGACACAACGTGGCTATTTTTAGACTCGAGTACTGTCGCCAAATCCACAGGTAAACTGGTACTGGATGCTACGCTCGGGCCTCTCATCCAGCTTAACGAAACTGAATGGCTAGTTAGCTTAACCGATCTATATATCATCAACAATGCGTCTGTATCTACTTAAAAACAAAACAAATATTCTTCAAATTGCATAAAAATTCACTTGACTAGTATTTCTTTATTTTAGATATTTTAACAAATCTTCATATTTCTAGTAAAACTGCATATGAAACTCCTTATAGATCTAGCTATGCTCATTACGTAGGGAACCGCCATAACATGTCCCGGCTGCAGGCCGTGTGCAAAAAGTCAAAACACACGTGAGATTTATAAGACGAGTCCTAAACTGTCCTATATTTAGGATTTTCAATAAGTGGTTTGTAATATTATTACAGCAAAACTGACAAGCTAGAAGGTTAGTGGCATTTTAACCGTACTGTTATATATAATTAGCCATCAGCTTGGATCTGGTGCCGTACACATAGTGAGTTCACTCACGATGTGATTATTGCAAGCCAACGTAAATGCTATCGGAATGCTCTTTAAAGTTTGTTAATGATCTCAAACACACTTAAAACTTATTGTGGCAATATTAAAGTAACTAAATTATAATATTTTCAAATAGTTCTGATAACTATTCATGTGTAATATCTCCAGACATTGACATGTGTACGGATCGAATACGGCGGACTGCCAATGTTTTTGACATGTTCTGCAAGATATATTTCACTGTTTCAGTTACGGTGGCCAATAAAAGAAAACAAGCACAGTGCAATTATATTATGTTATTTCTTCTAAATACAACACTTTTTGTGCAAGTTGTCAAGCATTTATTGTGAATGTTTTGCAATGAAATTACCACCTTTATAACACTGAATTTGTGGTTCCCCGGACATCGTTTTCCCCAAAATTTGAATGCGCAAATTATACCGATAGTAGATTTTTTTCAGTATTTAAAGCCATAAGAAAAAATACATGTGCAAAGTACACTGGTGTGTAAGTAACACAAGATTTTACGGTATTTGTAACATTTACGATTGTGTTTGGTATAGCTGATGTAGCCAGAGCGCCCCGCGATTTACCTGTGGATTTGGCGACAGTACTCGAGTCTAAAAATAGCCACGTTGTGTCGGTAGAGTGTTAGCGTTTATCGCTACACGGTACAGAATTTCTCGCTGTGTTACAAATCAATCGATTGACGGTAAGGAACTTCATAATATTTATCATTCGCAGTTGGGGTGGACCGGGTGTAAAACAATGGACACTCTATCCTCTATGAGTAGTGCAGTTAGACTGGTAACAAGATTAGATTACATCCAAGGAACAGTTTATGTATTGTATTATTATTGTAGAGGTCAAAGATATTATTGTGTTTTCATAATGATAAAGATGTATTGATAGAGGAAACAAATAAGGAATCAAAAGTTGGGAAAGTGGTTATTTCAACCCCGAAAATATTAAGAAAATTAAATTAAGATGTTTGCTAATAATGATTTAATTCGGCTTCACGAAAAGCTCATTTGGTGGCAAATATCCACAATTTGGAACTAAATATGGATATATTTATGTATTTTTCAAATTGCCATTATTGTGTGGATTTTTGGATTATGTTTTTTAATTGAGAATTTTCCCTTTTCCCCAATAGAAAGCTATGTGATAATACATAATTTTCAGGAATTTATCTGTGTGTCAAAGTTCAAATTCATTTCTTTAAATATAAATCAATCAATTCTTTTATTCCTCTAAGTTGAGATTTACAAAATAAAAGGATTTCTCAAAACTTTACAGTTTTACATATCAAATGAGTAGTCAGATTCTATTAAAGTCTACATACAGGATATTTTAACAAGGCTTCTTTAGAACAGGTTTTTATACTGGTGAAAATGTCTTGACGAAATTTCCAGAAATTGTACGCCGTCTTTAAGAAACATCATATATTCTGCCCTTGAGGTAAACATATTTTTGAATTCTTGGCAGTCCATTCCGAACAGTATTCTCAAAAAGTGTTCGTGGGATATATCATCAATATAAGTGCACACTTCCGGTCCATATGTCGCGAGAATCTTCTCCATGAATTGAATCCTGTCCAATTTTGTATGCTGACATTTAGTAGTAAAATGTAAGACGGGATCTATATACAGTTCTTCACATTTTTCGCACACTGTTTCATTCCAAGTTGGAGCAAAGGCTAGCATTTTGGCAACGTATCGTGTTGTGGGTGTGCAATGTAGTTTCCATAATATATGAGGTGAACTGTAGGTACAATGTATATATTGGAATCTTAGGAAATCTCCTTCCGCGTGCATTCGATCTCTTAATAACATATTTTCACTGTTAGATATCGATGAGTTAACTATCCTTTTCCACATAATTTTGGAGGGAAATTGTGCTGCCTTTACATATGTTATAAGATGACATTGAAGAGTATAATTTTTCAAAAGCTTTATAATATCAGGAATAAATCCAGTTTGTACAGAAGGTTGGTCCAAATACTGGTATAATCGCGACAAAAATATTTGTTTTGTTAATGTTTTTGATGGCAAAGCGATAATAGCTTGTAGAAATAGTAGTTTCTTTTTGTCGATCTCTGCGCCGATTCTTCGCATTCCGAGCATTGGCTCGGCAATGTCTGATCGAGTAGGTTTTATAAAGCACTGGGTTCGTTTAACGATTTCATGTTGGAAAACATTAAGTCGTTGAATGTCTTTGACTAATAGTTTATTCCAGAATTGTGATCCGTATAAAACACTGGGCAGGACGACTTTCTTATATAGCCCGGCGATTACCGTAGGGTTTGTAGTTTTGCAGTCTTGACCAAACTTTGTCATCAGATTAAATGATTTCCTTCCTTTTTGAATTCCATTTGATATTGCATCACCAACTTTAAGGTTAGAAGTTATCAGCATTCCGACATGTTTGTACGAAGTTTCGATTGTTAGACTTGTTGTGTTCAATGTCCAATTGTAGTTAGGGTTAATAGTAGTTTTTCCAAAGACTAGGACTGCACTTTTACTTGCATTGTATTCGAACTGCCATGTGTTCGAGTACCGCCCACATATATTTAAAAGTTCTTGTAATGACGCAGGGTTTGTAGCCAATAATGCCAGATCATCTGCTAACGCTGGATTACCACAATTTATCTCAGAGATTCTTGCTCCAAACTTTGTTGATTCTAATTCCTTCAAAAGGTCATTGATATAAATCAGATACAAAAATGTTGACGTCACTCCTCCTTGACGGATTCCGGACCGTACTGCAATCCAGCGAGATCGAGTTCCATGGGTCATTACGGCGCTTGAAATGTCTGTATAGGAATTACGAATAATTTCAAATGTGTGTCCCCTTATGCCAAAATCATACACTTTCTTCAGAATTCCCTCATGCCATACTGTATCGAATGCTTTACGAGTGTCCAGGAAAGCGGCGTATACATTGCTATGTTTTTCAATATTGTAATGAATACATTCTCGAAGGTTGAATGCTACAGTTTCACAACTTAATTTCTTTTGAAATCCTTGTTGTTGTATACACAGTTTGTTTTTCGTAAGTAGGAGCCAATCTTGAAGTCTTAAATGAAGCAACTTTTCCATAATCTTGTATAATGCTGGTAGCAGCGAAACTGGTCTATAATTGTCCGGATTTTGTTTGGATTTGTTTCCACCTTTGTATATAGGAATAATGATCCCGCGTTTCCATGTCTTCGGAATAAAATGATATGTTTGGATTGCCTTTAATAACCGTAGAGTGCATAACAGTAAATCGCGTCCTCCATATTTCAGATGTTCGTTACATACGTTGTCAACACCTGGTGCCTTGTTGAGTTTAGTATCCTGAATAGCATCTCTGAGTTCATTGAATGTAAACGGTGCGTTGAGCATATTTTGAGCCTGCTGATCTGTATATTCTTCGGATAGTGTCATAATATTTTCTCGAAATAGTGGGGTTTGATAGATTCCTTCGAAATAACTTGCGAATGCTTCAGATATTCCCCGTGGTGTATCATGAGGGTTGTTGTTAAAAATGATTCTTTGGCTTCGGTCTGTTTTCGGACATTTTCTTTGGCGAATGATTTTCCAAAACAACCTAATGTCACAATCCGCTGTATTTTCAAGCTCCATTTCAAGCTCTTGTCTGTATTGTTCGTAGGCTAAATCATGGGTATTTCTAAATAAACGCTTTGCTTTCTTATATTCCTTATATGAATTGTTATGAAATCCTCTTGGTCGACCATCGTAAATCCATTGTTTCCTTGCGTTTAGCGCATGCTTATGAGCGATTCTGACATCACGTGTCCAGTACGGTTTGAGACGTGGGTTCCTATTTACAGGTGGTATTGTCACGTTTGCTGACATGATTATCGACAAGGTAAGTATTTCCGTATAAGCGTCTATATCATATTGAGTCCTAAGAGGCATATCTTCGAGTAGTTTGAGCCTTTCTGAGAGTTGGCGTTGATATAAAATCAAGTTCTCAACAGATGCTTTTTTCCAAGATCGCGAATCATCGGATAGTATTGGTTCATTGGAATATGTATGTTGAATAGGTATTAATAAGATACACGTTACTGGTAAGTGATCAGACGCGATATCTGTCTCTGCAGTCGCAAATATCTCTGCATGTTGCAAATAAGGTCGAAGCTGCTCGTCAATACATATATAATCCAACATAGATTTCATTGGAGAGAAAGTATATCTGTATCCAGTACAAATGTTGTTTAAGTTTACAATTTTAAGATTCATGTCGTTTATTAAAGTTTTCATTTCGTTGGATTTGTGCCTCAAAGCGTAGTGTTCTGGGGTTTCATTTAATCGCGCATTCAAATCTCCCGCTATGATAACTTTTCCGTTTCGTGAGTAAAAGACGCAAGTATCTCGTAATTGCTGTAATATTGAGCCATATAAATTCAAGTCATTGTTACTGGGCATGTATATTCCAACTATAGTAAGACAATCAATTTCGTTATTACTTATTTGTATAACGACGATCCGATCCGTACATGAGTTTTCAAGTATATTTACGTTGTGATATATTGTATTTTTAATCATGATAACAGTCTTCTGTTTATCCGTTGTACCGTCTGTAGGCTTAGGCCTTGGAGCAACAAAATAATCTGAATGAATATCATCAAGAATACTCAACTTATCGTTGTCCACATTTGCCTCCGTGAGGATAATTACGTCACTAGCTGTTTCACTCATAAATTTCTTCACACATAGACCCGAAGATCCGATACCTCTTACATTCCATGTAGTGATAGACAAGTTCATTAAGAGTAATAGTAAACAAATAAGTAGATTTTTATTGTTCATTTTGTAAAGTCTGTAATCCATTTAATTGTTCTATTTGTATCGTTCTGTTCCCCAGCGATCTCTTCGCCCATTGTCTTTGTTCACAAATTGTTCATTATCACTATTATGTGCTCGGCGATGAGAATCTTCTTGGTAGTTACCATTGAATTTGTCTGATTCATAGTCAAATTCAGAATGACGTGTCTCGTCCCTATAATCCTCATGATAATCATAGTCATTTTCATAAGGGTTGTGGCGAAAACCCTCCTTCCAGTCACGATTATAGCTACACTCTGTATCAAAGTCATTTTGACGTGATCTATTATAACTGTATGTCCCTCTCTGATTACTACGAGAGTCAAACCTTCGTCGCGAACCGCTACTGCGACGCGTAAATGTCTCCTGTCTCTGCTTTTCCCATTGGTTACGGTTTACCCAGGGACGACATAGGATATCCTCAGGCCAGAAATCGTCTCTAAGAAGGATATCTGGGTTATCCGTGCTGACGTTGAGTTTTGCCGAATATGTATTCCCTTTGTTATTGAATAGTACGAGATCAGTGACTTTGATTCCTTTGTCCGTTACATATCTAGTAATACCAGATTCTGTGGATTCGTCACCGATGCCACACAGGTAGAACCGAGCTGATTTTCTCCGTTTTACTCCTACAAAGACGTCAGTTGGTGGACCACCGTGTTTTTGACGTTCGGTAAGTTCATTAGTATTGGTATATGCGTTGGTCTTCGTATAGTTATTTCGGTGCTCAAGTTTTTCGGGTGATTTTGATTTTAAATACATGGTTGGTGTGTATTCACGTCTTTCGTTCGCGTGCGTCTGTCTATTTTGTATCCCCGGTGTTGTGTTTACACTTTTATTAGCGGTACCGGTACCGTTACACGCACTTGAAACCGGTCTGTCAGTTAGTGAGCTATCTACGTTTCCTTGTTCTGCATGGTTGGCTGCGCTTTCCACTCGTACAGTCGTTTGTATCACTCGGTAATGTGAGTACGGTATCGGTGGGGCTGTGAACGGGCGGTATTCTGTCGACTTTCGGCGATTTCAAAACTGTCGCATACGTTGCAGAAGTTCCACTGTTCAAAATTGTATTTCGAAGGTCCATTATGATAACACAAAGATTTTCGTTTTCTTTTTTGATACTTTCAAGTTCATTTATTAATCTTTTCTCCGTAACTGTATTACACTTCAATGTCATTTCAATATTGTCTAGACGTTCTAACACTGTATGTAATGTTGGATTCGGAATTCTTGACGTGTTCAGGTTTACAGAAGAGTGGTTTTGTGAGGTACTTGGAGTAGTACTTTGAGCATTATTATCACATTGGAGCGATCTTAGAATTTCCTTTGGTCTGGTTTCATGGTCTAGAGCCTCATCTCTACCTTTAGTAAATACACTGTTTATTTCTGAATCGTCTCCACATATAAACATATTTATAATATGACAGTCTTTGGCATATTTCTCACTTTTGGAACTTGTTTGGGTAGACTTCCTCGAAATAAGGGTACGTTGCGGACAATTTGGAACAGTTTGTGCTCGTTTATACAGACATTATTTGGGATACCCATTGGAGGACATTATCATCATGCTTTGTTAAAGCCAGTAATCTGGGTATATAGGAATCTCTTGGCAAATGGTACAGGGTTTGGTCAAGTTCGTCTATAAACTGTTGATTCTGTATCTGACTTATATCAGGACATGATTGATCAGTGTTGGAAGTGTCCGCTTCTGTACGACTACTTGTGTTCGTGCTGGTGTTACGTAAACTGTACTCACCGCAATTTTCTTCGGAATGATCATAATTTCCAGATTGATTACTTGCATTGAACGTGTGAGGGTTTTGCATCGTTTCAGAGTTCACATTGGTGTACGATAGTCCGTCTAAATCCACACAATTCACACAATTGCTTGTAGAATCGGAGAGCTGATCATAGAATCGACTGTCTTCGGCCATGACCGGAAGTAAACCTGCATTTGTTGTTTACAGTTGTTCAGATTCGTGGACTTTTTCATCACTTATGCAAAATATGAAATACAGCAGTTTTCAGTATGTACTCCACATATAAAAAGAAATTTGTTAGTGGAATTACTTGTTTTACCTAAAATACTTGCTCAAGAATTATGTAAATTATTGATTTAGATATGGGTCAAGGGAGTAATATCAACGGTTGTTTTCCATACATTATAACACTGACATGACCGACCAACTTTGAAGGTTCCTGTTTATTTGTACCATGTGGATGCATGGTCTAATATGCAATGATACTAGACAAAATGTAATGTTTGTAGAATCTTATCAAAACCTATTTTTGTTTAGGGTAAACTATTAGTGTTTTCTGTATGTAAAGAGGGCTTAAATGTTAAAATTGCTATGTTCCAGAACAAATTTTAACATTTTGATTGCTCAATGATTTTCGTTCAATAAATTAATTCTCTCCTTATTAGCTTATATGTACTACAATAAATTTTAATTTCCACATACAATTAAATAAAATAAATTTGTATCCACCAGTGTCGCAAATGAGGCAGACATCACTCTTTAAAAATTTGTCATTTGTGTGCATTTCCCTATTTCCAATTTTTTTTCCTGTCGGTATTTTATTTTGTTGCTCAATTGACTGAACTATGAGACAGATTAGCTTTGACCTACCAGTTTGTAGTCAGTAACTTGAGGGAGTGGGGGGAGAGGTATGGGTGGGTGTGGGCGTTACACCATACCATCAGATAACACTATGGCTAGCCAGTGTTAATGAGGGACCTAAAGCGAGACTAATTCTCCTACTAAGTTTGTGGTTTCACACCCAGCCAAACCTGGTATAACAAATTACAAACCTCATCCGGATTTGACCAGTCTCTAGAATCAGACATGTAGGGGAAAGTAGTCAAATTTCGGACGGATTCAAATTTCGGACAGTAATTAAAAAATACTTAAAAACTCATAAAATAGTCCAGATATTTAATAAAAAGTCATTGTAACTGACCTATGCTTTACTTTCAAATTGGAAATTAACAAGATTGAAGAACAGATATGTGAGCATTATATTTTGTATTGTAAGTTTGAATGTGAATATGTGACTGCGACCTTTTCTGTGATTTAATATACAAAAATGAACTTGTCAAATGACGCAATATTGAACTCCATGTCAAACATGTCTTATTCAGTGTGTTCATTAAACTTTTTAGTTTTTTTGTTTGTTAAACACATCCTTTTTTTTGTATTTTGAGTAAAAAATAAACAATACAGTGGGAATTAACCATCACTATACCTATATAAAGTTTGGTGTCCGAAATTTGAACACCCATTACTAATATGAAAATTTCCTTATTTGGAACAGTCCAAATAATCAATAAATACTTAAATATTGTTCGATTTTCATAACATTTGTAAAGTTCTGAATGGATTTTAGTAATTCAGAGCTTTCCTTAGTTATAAAATCAATAAAAATGTAAAAGTAGTAACTAGGGTAACCAGTTATATCCTAGAAATAAAAGTGCAAGTAGACAAAGGAACATGTTTATCAGCTAAAGCCTTTAAGGGTACTTACACATTGAGCCCAAAATCTGGGTATATATGATGAAAGTTACAAAAGATATATATTATATTAACTAAACAAACTCAACAAACTTTTTATTTCAATGCATATACATTTGCTCACATGAAATTCATGATTATGTAACAATATACATGTTTTATATGAAAATCATACTTATTTTAATTGGTTTTTAATTGCTGTCCGAAATTTGAACACCCTATGTCCGAATTATGAACACACCTGTCTGAAATTCGAACAGTTATACATTGCTGATTACTTTGGCCTGGTATAACACAAATTTAGTATCTGTGTCGAGTTTCAAGTGATAAATGCAAGAAAAGAAAATTCTCTTTCTGCTCATACCTCAGTTATGGGGGTATGTGGATAGGTTTCAAGCATACAAAGGTTTTACAATTAAGGTGTCCGAAATTTGACTAGTCTCTAGAATCAGACATGTAGAGACAAAAACAATCAATCCAAATTTATGTGATTTTTACGGTAAAACTTGGTTTTACCAGTATTGGTATCGCAATTCCGGAACTAGCTTTTTACCCCCCCGGCTGGTGTCGTGAAGAATAAACTGAATAACCACACATTTGTGGTATATGTAGTTGTAATTTGCACCCAGATACAATATAAACTAGTTTAGAATCATTCTGTAAACTTATTCAGCAGCATCAATATCATTTTAAGTGGATTGCGAAGAAAATAAGAAAATATAGTGAACTGCATTTCATTAGTAACTTAATAATATTCCCGAGGCAATCAACAGGTACAAGTGGTGTCGTGGTAAGTCCTGAACTTTCTAAGCTGATGGCCCGGGTTCAACCCTTATCGTCGGCAGGTTAATTTTTTTTTTTATTTCATATTTTTATTTGTTGTTAATTCACCATGCTTGAAAATATTCTTTATTTTGTCTTTATATTTATTTTTGTTTTATTTTATTTTTATTTTCCAAAAGTTTATTCCAAACATAGACATGTATAGCATATACACTAAATTACGAACATCCCACTATTACGGCCACTTATTTTCAGTTCCGATTTTTTTTTTCTCTTCAGAAATACAATCACACCGCTATTCCGTTTTACGACCAATTTTAATAGTCCCAACGACCACTAAATTAACACTAATTGACCATTTGATTATGACCACAGGCACATGTGACTTCACACCTCGCTGTGCCTCACCTTCCCGCACGCAGCAACCCGTGAACAACTACCCGCAGGTACATCAGTCAGTCTTTTGTTTCCGTCGACCTAATTATCAGATTATCTACCTGTACTAGGAGAGTGTTAATCACCATCATTTGCATACTTGTGACTGGCAGTTGACGTGATCGAAACCACAAGTAATGCAACGTTCTTTCGATAGCTCTGGTGGCGAGATCGAACGATTTAGGCAGTTCTTTCTCATACGTGTAACGCCAATGGAATTAAAATTCTTTAATGTATGAGATATATTGATCTTATTTCAGATATTTATGAAGTACCGTACGTCAATCATCTCATTTCAATAGATGTGTCATCTATTTTGTTGCGGTAAACAATCGGTGTTTTGCATTAGTTAAAAGTACGCTTGACTATTGCACAGTAGTCTTTCAAACACTTTACCGATTGTGATCGTAAGTTATTATTTGACCAATCATTGCACATGGCGGGGGTAATTAAAATCGATTTACGTAAATATTAATAATAATTTACACAGATCAATACCAATTTTAAAACACATAGATTCTCATTTACCTCAGGTGATACTATGTGATAATTAAACCAGAGACATAGATAATTTAATAACTATCTAAATCTCTGATTAAACTAACGATATGTATTTGAATTATAATTAAAACATAATAGAAAGTAATGTCTAGAAAAAGTATTTTCATTTAGATTGTCAACAATTACTTCAGTGAAATTCAGTTTAAGATTTAAGTAAGCACACACCATTAACTTAATTTAAAGAAAAAAAAAATATGTCTATGCTCTAGAAATAAATGGTATAGTCATTATATGTCCCTAATTTATCAATCTTTAAAAAATATTTGTAAATTATTGGTTTTGATTAGATACGCATGCATTAAAATATGATATGATTAAGATTCTAATGGCCGACAAAACTAATTGATCAAATATAGTAATTTGCAAATTTATCTTAACCAAAATATATCAAACTGGTTTTTTCCCCACACGTACATGTACATACTCAGCATGCTATGTTATGTTTCTTATGTTTTTTATATAAATGTAATGTATATGTCATGTCAAGTTTATGTTGATGTCCCATGTATTTGTAAATGTGTTAAATGCAAAAAATTGAACAAAAAAAATAAAAAAAATATATATATAATATACATTTATATATACATGTATATTGCATTTTTCATAAAATTTCAATTTTGAAACAAAAATACAGTACATATATTATGTACCGGTCAGCTAGGATACAGAGTTTCTGTTCTTGATCGTCATGATCATAGAAGAAACCTGGTCCAACCTCAGAATTAAGACCACCTCGCTATTAAGACCACTTTTACTCGGACCACTGGGTGGTTTTAATAGATAGGTTTTAATGTAAATACTGTTATACATATTCTCAACACATGTTATATAATGTTTCTGACGTCCCTTGCTCATACACATTTTCATTTACAGCGGTTCGGAGCGGTAGGGAGCTGGGTTTTCGAGAAAAATATTTCAAAGATTAAAGGATAGATAACCACCCCATATATACATCTCTTCGTATCTGTAGCAGTGTGCAGCCAAGCGTGAAGGTGTGATACATTGATCATGACCACATCAAGTTTCTTTATTAGTTCTCTTTGACAAATACATTGTATAGAGAAACATAATATATAAATATCAATTTCAAAAATTTGACAAGTAGAAAATATGTACATATAAGGAAGGACAAATCATAAATTCTTTTGGAAAATATCAAAACAATAAGCAGTGATCTAGAGTTGGTTGGCTGTTCTATTGTTTAGAGGATTAAGTGTCATTTTATAACGAAATCTTATCGTTTGGTTGTTTATGCAAATGAAATGAAAATTGGAGGTGTTTAAAATATAAATGAAATTGTAATACATGTACGTACTATTCTGTACTAGGCAAATGTACTTATATAATTTGTAACACAATGTTTTTTCAGAGTAGATTATCATGTCAAAGTAAAATTGCTGAGTGAATCTGCTATAATATATATTGAAACCACTGAAGCTTATAATTTTCGTTACTGTAAAGGAAATTTTAGAAATATCAACCCATTTCAAATGATTCGACTGAACTAATTAAGTCTTCCCATCTTCTCTTCCCGGTAGGAGTATGTTATTTTTTCATTACATTGTACAGATCAATATGAAATATTTAATGTAAGTAGGAAACAAATTTGACATATTTCAGAGTCAGCCTAATTCAGGTATTCTCTGATAGCAGATAATAAAACCGTGATATTCCACAAAATTAGTACTAATCTGATAGATTTGTATCAATTCATCAAAACAGTAAAAAGTAAGCGTGTCACTATCCTTCATTAAATCATATACTACAATTATGTTTTTTCTTGAACCAAGCCTTATAAGAACAGTTTTTCTACCAATATTCATATTTCAAAGTAAATTATCATGTTCAAGCCTTATGAAAACAGTTTTGGAACCAATAGTCAAATTTCAAAGTAAATTATCATGTCAAAGTAAAATTTCTGAGTGAATTTGCGATCCGAATTTTGGACCTATCCTTGCTCCAAATTTTGCTGAACAACTTTCCATAATGTTTAATAAGAAGATATTTACAAATTGTAGTTAGAAAAGGACACTGATGACAATATCTGTCATTTAGGTAACTCGTGCCGTTACCGTTTGTTAGAATATATGTTGTAATGTACTACAAACTTGATAGACATAGAGAAAAAATATTAACATGTTTTGACAAAAAACATCCTTCGTGCCATTTACATGTCGTTTAGTTAATTAACTCAGGTTATTTAGTTCTTTAGTTAATATATATACATTCATGTACTTGAAACTTGATATAGCATATACCGGTAAACAGCTGATAGCTGACAGAGATTTTTTTTTTCTCTCTTTCCCTCTCTTTCCCCTCTTTCTCCCTGATATGTTGCCAAAGTAGTATTCGTGAAGTTATGAAGCATGAAAGTCATCCTTTATGACAATATACGTTAGTTATATATGTTACACGGTCTGACAACCATTAAATTTTGTACTTATAGATAGTATGGTGTTCTTAAACTTGCTAGATACATTTTTGTTAAAAAGGAAATCCTTGATGTCATTCATATTAGTCATTAAAGGTCAAATACGTGTACGGTATCGCTTAAACATTATATGAGATTTTATATAATATAATAACCAGTAAGTTTTTTCTTGATATCTGAAGAATGCCTGTTTAGTTTTTAACAAAAAAAAAATCAATTTAATTTGACATTACAAGTCACCATAATGCTGAAACTTTTCTTTATATAAACTTGACAAAATAAATACTTCCTCTTTGATTGAAGGTTCTGCACTGAAATGCATTATGTGTATTTAGAATAACTGGACCTGTACAAAATGTGAGAAAATAAATCAATGTGATAAATTATTACGACCAAATAAAAAACAATTATTTGTATTAGTTTTTCAGCCTTAGTTTAAGTCCTGTTTTCTTTGGATCGTTTTCCAATTTGCAGTTATACTGATAATATAACCATTGACTTATCAATCTTTAACACTCGAATCAACTCCTATCATCCAGAAGTTTTACCGCAGCAGTACTTTCAGTACTTTGATTTTTCTCAATATTCTAGAGAGTGGTGGCCAGTCTACACAAACATGTATACAGGTCATTTTTACGTTGTACAGCACGTGTACAGTCAGGGATGTAAGTTATATATGTTGTATAGCACGGGTACAGTCAGGGATGTAAGTTATATGTGTTGTATAGTACGGGTACAGTCAGGGATGTAAGTTATATATGTTGTATAGTACGGGTACAGTCAGGGATGTAAGTTATATATGTTGTATAGTACGGGTACAGTCAGGGATGTAAGTTATATATGTTGTATAGCACGGGTACAGTCAGGGATGTAAGTTATATACGTTGTAAAAAAACACGGGTACAGTCAGGGATGTAAGTTATATACGTTGTAAAACACGGGTACAGTCAGGGATGTAAGTTATATATGTTGTATAGAACGGGTACAGTCAGGAATGTAAGTTATATATGTCTTATAGCACGGGTACAGTCAGGGATGTAAGTTATATATGTTGTATAGAACGGGTACAGTCAGGGATGTAAGTTATATATGTTGTAAAACGCGGGTACAGTCAGGGATGTAAGTTATATATGTTGTGTAGAACGGGTACAGTCAGGGATGTAAGTTATATATGTTGTATAGCAAGGGTACAGTCAGGGATGTAAGTTATATACGTTGTAAAAAAACACGGGTACAGTCAGGGATGTAAGTTATATACGTTGTAAAACACGGGTACAGTCAGGGATGTAAGTTATATATGTTGTATAGAACGGGTACAGTCAGGGATGTAAGTTATATACGTTGTAAAACACGGGTACAGTCAGGGATGTAAGTTATATATGTTGTATAGAACGGGTACAGTCAGGGATGTAAGTTATATATGTTGTAAAACGCGGGTACAGTCAGGGATGTAAGTTATATACGTTGTAAAACACGGGTACAGTCAGGGATGTAAGTTATATACGTTGTATAGCACGGGTACAGTCAGGGATGTAAGTTATATATGTCTTATAGCACGGGTACAGTCAGGGATGTGAGTTATATATGTTGTACAGCACGGGTACAGTCAGGGATGTAAGTTATATACGTTGTAAAACACGGGTACAGTCAGGGATGTAAGTTATATATGTTGTATAGAACGGGTACAGTCAGGGATGTAAGTTATATGTGTTGTATAGCACGGGTACAGTCAGGGATGTAAGTTATATATGTTGTAAAACACGGGTACAGTCAGGGATGTAAGTTATATATGTTGTAAAACACGGGTACAGTCAGGGATGTAAGTTATATATGTTGTATAGAACGGGTACAGTCAGGGATGTAAGTTATATATGTTGTAAAAACACGGGTACAGTCAGGGATGTAAGTTATCGATGTTGTATAGAACGGGTACAGTCAGGGATATCAGTTGTATTATAAATGTTTTAAGTGACGGATACAGCCAGCATTGTTTTTTGTATATTTCATAACATTATTATATGCATGTAGTTTTCCTGCGACTGATACCGACAATGATGAATATCTGTACCTACCAAGTAGAAGAATCTAATCATTTTTTTTTCATCGTACATGTAGACTTGTACATTTATGTCAGATTCGCGTGAAAGTAGATGAAAAAATAAGTGTTATGCATTTTATTACATTCTACAATAGCTAATCCCTTTCTAAAAGCTCTATTTTAAAACAGGATGGACGATGCAGGCGTATTAGAGACAGATAATAAATCAAATACATTATGTGCGTTGTTATTCTGAGGTTCGAACGGACCGAATCATTTATAGATAACAGGCTATATATACATCCGGTACGATTACAGCCTTCCGGTACGTACGTGGACGGGTACAGTCAGGGATGTAGCTGACAGTCCCTGTTGAACAACACCGCGAGTCAGATGACGTTAAGGCGCATTCGATCTCGTTATCATTTGCTCGAACGAATTTGGAAATATGAATTGGATTAAGATGAGAGTTCTCTTCGGCTGATCAAACTTCATGCAGATCTTCACTAAAACACTTTTATTCAGGGCTGAAAGTCAAGGTCATTTATTGGTTACAACTTCAAAGCCCATGCATTACCTAGTTCTTAACTTACCTGGCAATGACGGTATTGTAAACTAAATATAGTGAAAAGCCCGCCAAATTGTCTATGACAATTTCTAGTTTATATGTTTTATTATTTTATTATACAGTATTAGAGTCCATAAAATAGTAAAGGCTAAGGATATGATGATAATCACAAATGTGACCATTTGAAAAGTACAAATGACTTTTTTTTAATTTATTGACGAATAAGTTAATTTTGGGCTCAAAATTTGTTTGAAAAAGAAATACTATCAGGCGCTCGCTGTCCATTTTGTTTGATAATCAAAAATGTGACAATTTGAAGAGTGCAAATAACATTTTTTTCAGTTTATTGACGAATAAATTAATTTTTAGCTCTGAATTTAATGAAAAAATACAACCACTGCACCAGGCGCTCGCCGTCCAATTTGTTTCCGGATTTCGCGCTGTTATTAGTGTGACCAAGCGAATCTGAATCGTGTACATGCGTACGCTTGGATTGCAAGTAGCCTAATTTAAAGCGTCCTGTTAACCAAATATTTTGAAGCGTATTTGAAACGCATTGTATGCGCCATTTTTGGAGATTTTACATGGTAAATCAATCCATGTAATCATGAATTTAGTGAGGTAAGTATGCATATTCTTGACATTTCATATTCAGAAGTATTGTTCAAATTTTGCAATCAGATGGTCATTTTTAACGTTTTTCAGTTAATTCATGTCGTAAACACCATTGTTATCGAGCCGGTACACTTTTGTTTACATTTTTGATGAACACAACAGCACAATTTTCATGAAGTTTTACTTCGTCAAGTATTGCTCCTAAGAAAACCCAACTCAACAGCGACATTATCCAGAGGGTTCCGTTGTTAATACTGTTGTCTTGATTTGTCTATTACAAGATTTTCAGAAACTTCGGACCGTATCAAATTTTTCAATCGAATTCAATGGACGTCTAATTTCCCCCTCGAGACGACTAGTTCTCCCCGAGTACCAATTCTTGTCATCGCTTGCGTATCTGTATGATTGTCACACAATTTCACGCCAATTATGTCATCTTCTGATAGGACGGACAGCATGGAAGATACTTCCATGCTGATATTCTGAAAACTCGTACAGTATGCGATTGCGAGAATTGGTTTTCGGCGAGAACTGGTCGCCTGTTATTACTCCCAACGTAAACATTTGCAACAATGTTAAGAGGTTAACACGACGAGATACATTTTAACATTTCGTCGTGTGACCTGTAACGAGCACGATCATCGATTCATGTTGCTGGGCCAAAGTTGATCAAAATGATGTAAAATGTATCAAAAGTCACATTTTTAGGTCACCTGAGACGAAGTTTCTAATCGCCTTTTGTCCGTCGTCGTGCGTCATCCGTCGTCCGTCGTATGTCCGTAAACAATTTACATTTTCGACTTCTTCTCCAAAACTGCTGAAGCAATTTCAATGAAATTTTGCACAAACCTTCTAAGGCATAAGGCCAATCAAAATTGTGAATTATATGGTCCCCACCCCCCAGGGGGCTGTGGTAGGGGCCAAAAGGGGTAAAATTGAGTGAAATTTCAAAAATCTTCTTCTCTACTCACAGATGTGGTAGAATCAAATACTCTCAAATACTCTTCACTAAAACTTCAAAAATCTTCTTCTGAAATTCTGGAAATGGTAGAAACAAATACTTTTCATAAATAGACAGGTCTTAAGGTCCTTTACAAAAATTGTGAATTATATGACCCTGGGGTCTCCTGTTTCCCTTTGGGGGAGGGGGTCAAGTTTACTATAGTTTATATAGGGAAAACACATTTATGAGCATTTTTTGCTCAATTTTCATTGGAAACAAGTCAAACTTGGTTAGAATTATTAGCCTAAGATAGCATTTTAATATCATATCCATAATGGTCCAAGCCGACCCCCTGGGGGCAGTGGGGGGGGGGGGGCTAAAAAAGGGTCAAATAGGCTAAAACTTCAAAAATCTTCTAAAATTCTGGATATAGTAGAATCAAATAATTATAGATGGAAAGGTCTTCAGGTGTTTTATAAAAACTGAATTATATGATCTTGGGGTCTCACATTACCCCCTGGGGAGGGGTCAAGTTTACTTAAGTTTATATAGGAAAAACATGTTTGTGAACATTATTTGCCCAATTTTCGTAGGAAATTAGTCAAACTTGATTAGAATTATTAGCCGAAGATAAAGCATTTTCACATCCATATCCGTCCTCGATGACCCCCTGGGGGACCAGAGGGGCAGGACCAACCAGGGTCAAATTGATTAAAATTTCAAAAATACCTCGAAGTTCACAGGTTTGATGGAAGCAAATACTCTTCATAGTCTAAAAGGGTCAAATTTATAAATCACTGACCAACTTCAAGGCCCAGCATATATATAGTGTTTATATGTCTTTAATTTGTTTCATTATTTGTTTCATTATATATTCTAACTCGGGTGACCGTTAAGGCCCATGGGCCTCTTAAGCTTGTTATTTATATGTTGTCACTTACCTTTTTGGGTTTACATATCATAAATACATTGCAAGACATTTCCAATAAATTAGTCCAAGAAGCTATGATAAAATGCATTTCTTATTCACCGTATTTTCACCGCCATTTTTTATTAGCCCACCATCATCAGATGGTGGGCTATTCAAATCGCTTTTTGTCCGTGGTCCATCGTCCGTCCTTCGTCCGTCCGTCTCCGTCCTCCGTTAACAATTCTTGTTATCACTATTTCTCAGAAAGTACCAAAGGGATCTGTCTCAAAATTCATATAAAGGTTCCCCTAGGGCCCTAGTTGTGCATATTGCATTTTGGGACGGATCAGTCAACAAGATGGCGGCCAGGCAGCCATCTTGGATTTTGATAGTTAAAGTTTGTTATCGCTATTTCTCATCGCTATTTCTCAGAAAATACTGAAGAGGGATCTGTCTCAAATTTCATATGTAGGTTCCCCTACGGACGTAGTTGCGCATAGTGCGTTTTGGAACCGATCGGTGAACAAGATGGCCGCCAGGCAGCCATTTTGGATTTTGATGCCTAAGTTTGTTATCACTATTTCTCAGAAAGTACTGAAGGGATCTGTCTCAAATTTCATATGTAGGTTGTAGGTCCCCTACGGACCTAGTTGTGCATATTGCGTTTTGGAACCGATCGGTGAACAAGATGGCCGCCAGGCAGCCATTTTGGATTTTGATGCCTAAGTTTGTTATCACTATTTCTCAGAAAGTACTGAAGGGATCTGTCTCAAATTTCATATGTAGGTTCCACTACGGACCTAGTTGTGCATATTGCGTTTTGGGACCGATCGGTGAACAAGATGGCCGCCAGGCAGCCATTTTGGATTTTGATGCCTAAGTTTGTTATCACTATTTCTCAGAAAGTTATGAAGGGATCTGTCTCAAATTTCGTGTGCAGGTTCCCCTAGGTCCCTAGTTGTGCATATTGCATTTTGAGACCAATTGGCCAACAAGATGGCCTCCCGGCAACCATCTTGGATTTTGATAGTTAAAGTTTGTTACCGCTATTTCTCAGAAAGTAATAAAGGGATATGTCTCAAATTTTATGTGCATGTTCCCCTAGAGGTCTTGTTGTGCATACAGCATTTTCGGACTGATCGATGAACAAGATGGCCGACAGGCCGCCATCTTGGATTTTGATAGTTGAAATTTGTTACCGCTATTTCTTAGAAAGTACTGAAAGGATCTGTCTCAAATTGTATTTGAAGGTTCCTCTAGGTCCCTAGTTGTGCATATTGCATATTGGGACCGATCGGTGAACAAGATGGCCGCTAGGCAGCCATCTTGGATTTTGATAGCTAATATAAAGTTTGTTATCGCTGTTTCTCAGAAAATGCTTAAGGGATCTGTCTCAAATTTCATATGTAGGTTCCCCCACGGACTGTGTGCATATTGCATTTTCGGCTGATTGGTGAACAAGATGGCAGCCAGGCAGCCATCTTGGATTATGATATCTAAAGTTGGTTATCGCTGTTTCTCAGAAAGTACTGAAGGGATCTGTCTCAAATTTCATATGTAGGTTCCCCCACAGATCCAAGTTGTGCATATTGCGTTTTGGGACCGATCGGTGAACGAGATGGCCGCCAGGCAGCCATCTTGGATTTTGATATTTAAAGATGGTTATCGCTATTTCTCAGAAAATACTGAAAAGATCTGTCTCAAATTTCATATGTAGGTTCCCCTAGAGACCTAGTTGTGCATATTGCCTTTTGGGACCGACCGATCAACAAGATGGCCGCCAGGCAGCCATCTTGGATTTTGATATTTAAAGTTTGTTATAGCTATTTCTCAGAAAGTATTGAATGTATCATTCTCAAATTTCACATGTAGGATCCCCTAGGGCCCTAGATGTGCATATTGCGATTTGGGAATGTTCATCATCAAGATGACGCCAAGGAACCATCTTGGATTTTGTTAGTTGAAGTTTGTTACTGCTATTTCTCAGAAAGTACTGAAGGGATCTGTCTCAAATTTTATGTGTAGTATATGTTTGAAAAAGTTTAAAAAGTAGAGAAAAGATCCATCTTTCCATTGTCAGACATAGATCATTCTTTGGTGGGCGCCAAGATCACTCTGGGATCTCTTGTTTGAATAGGAATATTGAGGTTTTATGAAGTAAGCCTCATTTCCATTATGCGTTTCGCTAAATTTAAATTTTGTGTTGTGTGTTAACCATAGCAGCCATAATGTTTTAGTGACAGTAGAATTGAGAACATCAATTTGCATACGATTTAACATGGATTTAACAAAATATGTGTGGTGTCATACAAAAATATTTGCAGGAATGGATTAATATATAATCAACATGTAAGTCAATCAGTAATCGTTTATATATCTTGCCATTTTAATTGTCTTAGATCTGTTTAAACCCAGCAACAAATAACCAGGCGCTGCCAGCAACATGGTGGACATAAGGATCTCGTATGAGGTCGCATATCCACCCAATGTAATCAGGTGGAATAAGACCTCATACAAGTGTAGGAGTAGTCACTTGCCAGTAATTCCTATTGTGATTCGTCCTCGAGACTCTTTTTATATTCGGATGTTTGATAGATGTCTCTCGTCGGAATCCCTACTTGAGCCTTCTAAACTTTATTCTGGAAAATCAAGTCAGGTTGTCCTTTGAGCAGCCAATTTGAAAGTCCCTCGCTGTCACATGAGCACTATAGTGCATTCGAGATATTAATGCCTATTACACTGAATAGAATAAGGAAATAAAGATAATGAATTTTATTGAAACAGACTATGGCGGTCACATGACAGCGAGGGACTTTCAAAATTGCTGCTCAAAGTAGCGATCGAACATCTATCGAACGTCTGTATATAAGGCCAGACTTAAAATAATGTTGGTTTGCCCTTTTCTGATCTGGAATTTTAAGAATGGGTCGGTAGGTAGGAAAATTATTTTATTTTATTTTGCAAAACTCAAACTTATATAGTTTTGACTCAATTACCACAAATTGTCCCATCATTGTCAAAACATAGATTTATCACTGGATGTCACAACAATTGAAAATGCCCATTGCTTTGTCTGTGTGTAGAACAATCAAATCACATGCAATTGTTATGACGTCATAAACAGCTGTGACTCACACTACACATAATGTGTCAATACAAGTACAAGACGTATAAGAAAAATAATCAAACATGGGCGTTTTGTCTGGGCAGGGTTAGCATATTGAACGATACCCTCGGGAAAGAGTCTTTTTAAATATTTTCTGGACCATCGTACATCAACCCAATTTAAAAAAAAAAATCCATATCTCCGACGGTGGACTTCTATTTTTGACCCTTGATCCCAATATTCTGACATTCGACCATGTTACATCAGACTACCAAAACGTTTGAAGATCCATGGAATGATTCAACTTTTACCGTATTTGACCGCAAAGAAGACCCCTCCCGCAAATACGACCCCCCACCTATTTTGACACATTTTCAGACTTAGGGGGGATGTCTGCAAATAAGACCCCCCCACCTATTTTTCAGTTTACTGGATGATGGATTTGAGCAATGGAGTAATTAAAAATATCACCAAAATGACTTTGTATCGGAAATTCTTTTTGTTTGTTTTATTGGCATAGAAAAATCACGTTGTAAATAACTGTGTGTGTGCTTGTTATTTTTGTCATTTAATTCAAGTTAATTCACGGGTGATTTAATTTAATTATCAATAACTACGAATTGTGGATAGTGCTCATATTTACTTGGAGGTTATTTTCAACAAAATACGCCGATATATGTTTCCATGAACACTTCATATCGGCATGGTCAACACGTTTTAGTGTTCGTACGGCTTGTCATTTTTTACATGAATCGGCAAAGATATTCGTCATTGATGCAGATCGTTTGTGCAGTCGTGGATTCTAACTCATTACAATCATTACCTAAAACATCTACTTAAGGCATTTACAGTTTCAAATATGTTTATTTGTGAACGTAACGTACCTGTAGTTCACGATCAGTTGGAGAAACCATGCTTTACTCTTCGGCCGCCATGTTTTGTTTACGCAGTCAGTATAATATGATTAGCCGCAAAGTTTCATATTTTACTCTGGAAACAAAAATACTTGCTACGACGTTTTAATGCAGTTAATACTTGGATTAATATCTGAAATATTATCAAACTATCGTCGTATCAATAGCAATACCGATCAAATTCCCAAACACCCGGTGTGAAAATGTGAAAGTATGGCTTCAACCCGGCGCCATTTTCCTACACATGTGTGTACATTGTTACAAACAACTGCATCAGTGCATGTCGGCACGTTGAAGTTAAATCACGATCGTTTGCTCATTTGGCTGAGACAAATGTATGTAAATTTGAATTTGAATAATTTGAAATAAGGTGAAACAAAAATTTATACCGCAATTCATCAAAGGTTTTCACACGGCGCTGGAAAGTACACGACAATAAAAAAAATTTCACCAGAATATTTCAATAAAATTTTTTGAGTCAGGCCGATTTTCATGGGTCGGTCGGAGGAGGGCAAACAAACAATATTTTAATTTAGGCCTAAAAGAGTCTCGAGGAGGAATCTCTATATAGGGATTAGCCTACCAGTACTGTATAGTATTGGAAGTTGAATGTTGACTAGACTATAACAGGTCGGGGGGGGGGTGTCCTAATTCCACTATTATCAGGTTGGGAAAAACCACTAACTTTCGTGTAATATATGCAAACTGGAGCAATAGGAGTTGATAGCTAAATCGTCGTAATTATCAGAGTTTGACTTGTTCTTACTCCTGTTTCAACGAGCCCATTTGTGTTATTTAACTCGTATTCAGTGAGTTTTAGGCAAATTTCTGAATCCGTCATGTACATCATTACAAAGTTTGTTTAGGAAAATCCACATTTTTCTGCCTGCACAAGCGAACTTGATATGTTTAGGCTCTGTGGCAATGAGTCGGAATGTCCCCTCTTGGGTTTTCAGTTGTTTGGAAAGACCTGGAAACATTGGGCATTTTTTATTAGTGGATATTTTACATATTAAAGGATATATATATGCTCTATCATTCAGCAAAATTTAGTACTTTATGACGATAATTTTTTTTCCCAATTTCATTTTGATGCTGCCTCTTTTATTTAACTAGTTTTTGGTTTATTTTCAGATTTTTGATGAAACTCAGTCATGAAACAGTGACAATAGAGCTGAAAAATGGAACCCAAGTCCATGGCACCATAACGGGTATGAGTTATTGGAAGACATGAATATAAAACCCTGTTTCTCTCATACCTACTGGTCTGGGGTAATACACATTTCGCTTGAGGCAGTATTGCATGGCTACCCATTCAATATAGCCTCTTGACTTCATATACAGTAATAAAACCTCTATAACTCGAACAGCAGGGGACCATATCAATAATTCGAGGAATACAGGGTATTCGACTTATCCGAGGTTGGTCATGATTGACCGTTGACAGTCAAAATGTCCGGTCTCCCTAAGACAAACAATACATTGCAATGACATTTTAATTACCGTAATTTCAGCATTTTGGATTTTTTATGAAAGTGTTTTTGATAGCAATATCAAGTTGAAAAAAATATGTATTACATAAAATGAGGGTTTGAAAATACTGACGACAAAGTAAATCAAATGTAGACGATCGTCAAACGTGGTACCATATTGGTTAAAACAGGCAATGTGTACAATTTCGATAATTTAATTAACAAAAATCATTTAACACATCTACAAAATAAATACACACTATAAAGTTATTAACCAGCATAGTTACGAACAAACAACGATACCTATGTCTACCTTGTAAAAGCGTTAGGTTACACGTGTTCACTAAGAAAGTTACGAAAATACAATATGGGGGGAAAGATACGGAACGCACTGATAAAATCGAACATGTGATTTGTACTTAGCACTATCAAATTTTGGTATCGTTTATGTCTTTTGGAAAAAGAACACAGAAATTAAAAAAAAATATTGAACTTATACAGGAAGTCGGACGTCAGCGATTTCTTCCAACTCTTTTGTCATTTCACAATGCGTACTTTCTATTTAACACGAATCAACATCTTCCGTATTTTCGTATTTAAGCGAAGATTATTACGAGAGAGACATTGATTATTTAATGCCTTTTCTGAAATATTCAAATAAAGTTTGCATCGACTGGCGATCGTGAAGGTAGGTAATACTGACACTGTTAATCCATTAATTACCGAAAGACTTGATACGACACTTGTATAAACACAGGTCGTGACGGTCGGTGCAGTCAGGTGTGACACAGGTAAACAATTATCAAGGGCCGAACACCTGTTGGACGAATGCATGGGTACATACTATGTATTTGCTGAAACAGTGATATATTTCTGTTTGAGGAATAAGGGGTATTCGACGAATAGCTGTTCGAGCTATCCAGGGTTTTGTTACATAGATTATATAGGGACACGGTCGGGACCGTACGACCAGTTCGACGAATAGGGGGTATTCGAGGAATCCGGGTTCGAGTTAGAGGGGTTTTACTGTATGTATATAGCATAAAGAAAATTACTACTTTTTTTTATGTACAATTTTTAGTATTTTTACATATTTTTTTTTTCAGAAACAAAGCTGGATTTGCTTTTAAGGATACAACAAAAGGATTTTAATAAAAAAATACGCAATTTTCATGTATGAATAATGGACTTGCATTTGCGTTTTTTTTTTTTTTGCACATTTATTTCAAAATGGCTGAAAATCATAGTAGTAAAATAGCAATAAAACGTCAAGGTATGAGAGAAAAGTACTCTTTCATATATATATGTGGATATGAGAGATAGGGATATTCTACCCTTGGGGTAAAACCCTTGATAAGCCTCATGTTATTCTGTTTTGCTGACCCTCGGGTAGAATATCCCTATCCTTCATATCCACATATTTGAAAGAGTCTTATAGTATCTCATGTTTATATATTCCACACACTGTATATATGGAATTTTGGGCAAGAATTAACATGTAATGTCGTCTGTATGGATGTGTACATAGCACACTTGATTGGGAAATGTTTATACTTTAAAACTATCGCTTCAGAGTTTCTTTTAAAGGTCATTTTCTAATGTAATTTCAACAAATCTAATGACATATACATGCAAAATTTATCGACGTGGAATGAGTATTCATTAAGCCTTTACCACATGCAAACTAGTAGACTGCATCACCAGGCTTCCATGAGGAAAGTATACAATGTTCAACACAAACATTGTTGCAACATCTGTCAAGTGGCACTTAATGAAGTTTTCAGTCTGGATTGATAATACGTTTTTAAAGTTGGATTTATTTACTTTTATGTTTATTTTTGAGAAACGTTTTGGTAATAAAGTTGCTTCAAAATGAATCAAACTACACAGTGATGCTATCATTTCCAAATATTATTTGATATGAGGATTTCAAAAATTATTAAAAACATTTACAGGTCAGAAAATGGTTGAATTTCTCTGTCGTAATTTGTACAAATTACTTGAAACATCGTAAACAAACTAATATACATCTGAATCATGGCTCAGTCAATATATTTGCTCTGAAAAACACTGTTATTTCTGCTTTGTCCGTGCCGGTTCACGACCTGTTCGCCGCTACTTTCACTTTCTATCGTTCCCAGTAGTGTGTTTGTTGTGGGATGTTTGTACATTATTTGCTGTTGAAAAATGCACGAAAATAATCTATGAACTTTAAATGAAGTATATTAAAGGTTTATTGAAGTTTTGACAACAAGTTTCTAACAAAATTATCAACACTCACAGCTGTGAACTCGCCAGTCCATTCCAACACGACGTCAGGTAATGGCGATAGTACGGGGCCTCGCCGTTCTTCATGACCGTCAGATTTTCGATCGGTCAAATTGAATAAAACATCCTCTAAATCATTGTCAGATTATATGCTTTTAGGTCTGTGATATTTAAATATCATGACATTGTACTTATAATTACAAATATCTGCCGTAATATCAACAACAGAAGCCATGATGGCGTCCCCGGTAACATGAGTGAAGCAGTGAACACATGTGTGATTTTCTCGGTTAATTTATTCAGAGTTTTATATAGTAACACTGTGCCGATTTTTGATTGGTTAGAAATTTGGTCATGTCTATAATTAGATTGTAAAGTCTGAACAAAGGTGGCGCTTTTATCACATGATACGAAGCTAACAAAACATTGATAGTCAAAATGGCGTCCAGAGTCGCTTGCATTGAGATCGTGTACGGGCGTCCAGAGGCGCTTACATTGATAATGAGATGGTGCAGGGGCGTCCAAAGTCGCTTACATGGGGCAAGGGGTGAAGGCGTCCAAAGGCGCTTACATGTGGTAAAGGCTTAACTGATTTTGCCACAATAATGCCAAAATAAACAAAGAATGTTGCATATACAGCAAAAATATATCTATAGATGCATGCATGCACTTTTTTCAAACCAGAATCAATTGTGATTAATGGAAATCTATGAAATATAGTAACCGTGATGTCTTAGATAAAACTAGAAGACAACCATAGGAATACCGGCTCAGATTCAGTACAGTGAATTAGCGTATTATCATGAAGAAACTTCAAATATTCAATAATATCCATGCAGTTGTTTTGTCACAAGTTTTGGAAAATGGTGGTAGGTAATAAAGTCATGTGTTCATTACTTATATAAACTGCATGTATATTACAGCAGGTATTAATTCATCCATCTTACATACAAAACTTGATCATTATATTGCACACCATCTCTACACATATGCCCCCATAGTGCAATGTGCCGAGTGTAAACAAAATGGCATCATGTCAGCTGTTGTAAAGGACGGTTGTCCCATCTGATGACAAACTACAGATCTGTTACATTTACACATAGATCTAAATGTATTTCAAAATTTTCATCATTGAACAAATACAATGCGAAATTCATGAAGATTTCTGAGTGAACCAAATTGCCTAATGTGTATCGAGATCTGCATCGTTTTCATATTGAACCACAATATATCGGAATACTGATAATAACGTGCACCAATAATACACAGCACTTGCACATGTATTAATCTATTGTTTAAAATTGTACACATATTAATCTATTGTTTAAAATTGTACACATATTAATCTATTGTTTAAAATTGCAGGAGTGGACATCAGTATGAACACCCATTTAAAGGCTGTGAAAATGACACTAAAGAACAAAGACCCAGTACAGATAGATTCTCTGAGTATCCGTGGAAACAACGTGCGATACTTCATACTCCCCGACAGTCTGCCCTTAGACACACTCCTCATTGATGACACACCTAAGACAAAGGCCAAGAAGAGCAGGGATGCTGGTAAGGCAGCAATAAATGTAGAGGAGAATCCCTGTTTGGAAATTATTGATATTCAATATTTTGTATTGATGGAATATTCAATATTTCGTATTGGTGGAATATTTCATTTCTGATGAATCTTTCAGGGAAATCTTTTTCTGATTTTTGATAAAATTTTGGTATAAATTTGTCTTTTCAATCAAAATTGTGAATTATGTGGTCCCCACCACGCCACAAGGGGGCTGTGGGAGGGGCCAAAAGAGGTAAAATTGACTAAAATCTTAAAAATCACCTTCTCTACTCACAGATGTGGGAGAATCAAATACTTTTCATAGAAGGAAAGGTTTTAAGGTCCTTTACAAAAATTGTGAATAATATGACCCTGGGATCTCGCCTTTCCCCCTGGGGAGGGGGTAGTTTACTGTAGTTTATATAGGAAAAACACATTTATCAGCATTTTTTGCTCAATTTTCAAAGGAATTGAGTAAAACTTGGTTTGAATTATTAGCCTGAGATAGCATTTTAACATCACATCCATATTGGTCCTGACCGACCCCCTTGGGGCAGATGGGCTTGGCCAAAAAGGGTCAAATAAGCTTAAACTTCAAAAATCTTCTAAAATTCTGGAAATGGTAGAATCAAATACTCTTTATAGATGGAAAGGTTTAAGGCGTTTTATAAGAATTGTGAATTTTATGACCCTGGGGTTTCACCTTTCCCCCTGGGGAAGGGGCCAAGTTTACATTAGTGTATAAAGGACAAACACATTCATGAACATTATTTGCTCAATTTTCATAGATATAGCATTTTAACCTCCATATCGGTCCTTGCTGACCCCCTGGGGAACCAGAGGAGCGGGGCCAAACAGGGTCAAAATGACTAAAATTTCAAAAAATCTTCTGAGTTAATAGGTTTGATGGAAGCAATTACTTTTCATAGATTAAAAGGACAATTCAGTCTAAGAGAACATTAAAATCTGTACAAATATTGGGGAAAACCCCTGTTCTAATGGAAATTAGATCAGTCGGTTTTACTGTGATATGCCAGAAAAGCCCATGGTGGTGATATGTTCAAACTCGCTCGCTATCCGCCATTACACATTGTGGTCGAACATCTTGTATGCCGAACCCTGTCCCTTGCTCGTAGAGTAGTGCAACTTTTGTCTAGAACTGATCAAATCGCTCTGACAGTAGTGTGTTTACCTTATTAGGTGAATTATCTTGCCTAAAAATCATTTCATCACCTCCTTAGTGGTTATGTAGTTCATTTGTTTAACGTGCGTGACTTTGGCTAGGGTATGGGTACAGCGTCCATATTTTTTTTGTTTTTTGTACCTGCTTAATCGTATTGATCAAAGATTTGTAATTACAACGGTATCAATTAAAATACTAAACATTAATGTGGAATTTGTCAATATTTTGTGTTATATGTTTCATAAGAAATGTAGAACAATACATTTATGCCATAGTTTGCTTCTTGGTTATGTAAAAGAATTAACCTGAGTGAATTGTCTCTTTAAAAAGTCAAATTTATGAAATTACTGACCGATTTCAAGAGTCGGTATATAGTATTTGTTTCATTCTATACCAGAACTCGGGTGACCGTTAAGACCCATGGGCCTCTTGTTTCACTTTGTTTCTCATTGTTTTGTCCTGTGTAGATGTTTGTTCGTATTTCACCTCATTAGTTTAGAAGATATATAATATTATAATCTTTGTTAATTCAGGTGGCATGAGCCGAGGACGTGGTCGTGGCCGTGGAGGTGGCCGTGGTAGGGGAGGCGGTGGCCGTGGAGGCCGAGGACGTGGTCGCAGGTAGACAACGGCATTCCATCACTTCATCGCAATATCTGTTGTATGTGATCTCTGTGGAGAATGGACTTTATTTTCTCTTCAGGAAAATGTGTGTGAAGGTGCTACTAGTCTGGAGAAGGTCTGAACACGTATCTAGCAGAACAGTCGTTTCTATCCAGGCTGGTTTGTGAGTTAATGATCATTCTAATCGTGGGATCAATGTCCATGGTATTAAAACTAACTGGACGAAATTTTGAATAAAGAATCAAAGGAAAAATTGCAGCACAGACATTTGCAACACCAGTTTTGGGAACATCCGTCTTTAACAGACTCAGAGAGCAGTTACCTGATTCTTTGATTGCAATTCGACAGAAGAAAATTGGAAGTGGTTTTGATATGACCAGTATTTTTTATATGACCCGTAGTTTTTACTGTGACTTCTGAAATCCCTGGTTCAATACAGACTGCAAGTGAATTCATTTTTTAGCATATTACACATTTCATGTTTTCATTACATCTTCATTTTATGTCATTGTTTCATAATAATAAATTGTAGAAATTTCAGACTGGACTTGAAGTTTAGTTTTTAGTGGATATTGATGTCAGATAAAGAAGATTAAAGTTCCGTACCTACAACATATTTATCTAGTCGATAGTTTGCTCTGAAAAGTACAGCGCCGTTACAATAAGCGTACATAATTATGAGGGTCAGTCTAGTAGGTGGTTCCGTTGATTGGTAGCTAGTCAGTTTGCATGGTAGCTAGCTAGTTTGCATGGTAGCTAGCTTGCCAATGACATTCAACAAGCTGTGTAAGCGTGTGGCTATCTTTGGCTGTCGCTTAAATGTAGGGGCGAGGCTAAACAGTTGAAAACATCTGTCGGCAATTTCCAAGATCAGAAACGTGTACTGTACCAGTAGGCAGTATATTTACATAAGATGATCGGCATCGTAATTAGGGCTGCAACGATACACCAGTACTCCGATACGATACGTATCATGATACATGCCTCTCGATTCGATTATTTTCGATACGATACTTCTGTTTTGTGCCATCTTGCGTTTTTAAGAGTTTTTTTTACATCTGGATTTTAAAATGTACAACTAAAGCATTAATAAATCTAGCTACCAATCATGCCTAAAAGAGACCTTTTTATGTTGATGTAAACAAACATAAATTTCTCAAATTATTAAAAAAAGGTAAAAAAAATAATAATAAATAAAGAAAAGACAGATAAATAACAATTGATGACTTGAGTAGAAGTATATATGTGACGGCGACTGCGAAAATGGGTACAGATGCGGCAAGCCTCATTCTGAGAAAAAGCCGTCTAAAATCACGAGACATTTTGCTGTATTTTTCTGTGACGTGATCGAAGACTTTTTATTATTTTTTCACGCAATATATCGACTAGTCTAGCAACACATAAGCTTGGACATCTAACTGTAACATAAAATAATAATATTAATAATAAGTTCATATATTTGTATACTTAAATATTTCTAAAGCAATAATATACTTATTTAAATCAGAGATTTAGATAGTATATTTAAATATCTCTTTAAATTGATTGAACAGGGTTCAAAATTATAAATAATTATCATTTTATTGTGACCTTGTTCTCAAAACAACTAGCTATATGCCTAAAATACTAAGAAAAAATCTTTTGACTAACTCTTACTAATTAAATTATTACATTTAATTATATATTGAAGAGAAAAAAAAATATCTGTGTTCATAAAATTTCAATACAAATTGTTTTTATTAGCTCACCTGGTCCGAAGGACCAAGGTGAGCTTATGCCATACCGTGGCGTCCGGCGTCCGTCGTCCGTCGTCCGTCGTCCGTCGTCCGTCGTCCGTCGTCCGTCCGTCCCGTCCGTCAACAATCGACTTCTTCTCCATAACCGCTGGTCGGATTTCAACAAAATTTGGCTAGTAGCATCCTTATGGGCTACTAACTGAAAATTGTACAAATGATGGGGCTGACCCCCCAGGGGCCTGAGGGGCGGGGCCAAAAGGGGTCAATTTGGCTATTTCCATATAAACGACTTCTTCTCTGAAACCAAGCATGGGATAGCACCCATAATGCAATGGTAGCATCCTTATAGGGTGGGGATTCAAAATTGTACAAATGATGGGGCTGACCCCCCGGGGGCCTGAGGGGCGGGGTCAAATGGGGTCCATTTGGCTATTTCCATATAAACGACTTCTTCTCTGAAACCAAGCATGGGATAGCACCAATAATGCAATGGTAGCATCCTTATAGGGTGGGGATTCAAAATTGTACAAATGATGGGGCTGACCCCCCGGGGGCCTGAGGGGCGGGGTCAAATGGGGTCAATTTGGCTATTTCCATATAAACGACTTCTTCTCTGAAACCAAGCATGGGATATAGCACCCATAATGCAATGGTAGCATCCTTATAGGGTGGGGATTCAAAATTGTACAAATGATGGGGCTGACCCCCCCGGGGGCCTGAGGGGCGGGGTCAAATGGGGTCAATTTGGCTATTTCCATATAAACGACTTCTTCTCTGAAACTAAGCATGAGATAGCACTCATAATGCAATGGTAGTATCGTTATAGGGTAGGGATTAAAAATTGTACAAATGATGTGGCTGACCCCCCGGGGGCCTGAGGGGCGGGGTCAAAAGGGGTCAATTTGGCTATTTCCATATAAACGACTTCTTCTCTGAAACTAAGCATGAGATAGCACTCATAATGCAATGGTAGTATCTTTATAGGATGGGGATTCAAAATTGTACAAATGATATGGCTGACCCCCGGGGGGCCTGAGGGGCGGGGTCAAAAGGGGCCAATTTGGCTATTTCCATATAAACGACTTCTTCTCTGAAACTAAGCATGGTATAGCACTCATAATGCAATGGTAGTATCTTTATAGGATGGGGATTCAAAATTGTACAAATGATGTGGCTGACCCCCGGGGGGCCTGAGGGGCGGGGTCAAAAGGGTTCAATTTGGCTATTTCCATATAAACGACTTCTTCTCTGAAACCAAGCATGGGATAGCACCCATAATGCAATGGTAGCATCCTTATAGGATGGGGATTCAAAATTGTACAAATGATGGGGCTGACCCCCAGGGGGCCTGAGGGGCGGGGTCAAAAGGGGCCAATTTGGCTATTTCCATATAAACGACTTCTTCTCTGAAACTAAGCATGGTATAGCACCCATAATGCAATGGTAGCATCTTTATAGGGTGGGGATTCAAAATTGTGGAAATGATGGGGCTGACCCCCAGGGGGCCTGAGGGGCGGGGTCGAAAGTGGCCAATTTGGCTATTTCCATATAAACGACTTCTTCTCTGAAACTAAGCACGGTATAGCAGCCATTATACAATGGTAGTATCCTTATAGTGTGGGAATTCAAAATTGTGCAAATGATAGGGCTGACCCCCCGGGGGCCTGAGGGGCGGGGTCAAAAGTGGTCAATTTCCATATAAATGACTTTTTCTCTGCAACTTAACATGGGATTACGCTCATAATGCAATGGTTACATCCTTATAGGGTTTGGATTCAAAATTTTGCAAATGATGGGGCTGACCCCCCCGGGGGCCTGAAGGGTGGGGTCAAAAGGGGTCAATTTAGCTATTTCCATATAAACGACTTCTTCTCTGCAACTAAGAATGGAAGAGCACTTATAATGCAATGGTAGCATCCTTATAGGGTTGGGATTTGAAATTGTACAAATGATAGGGCTGACCCCCGGGGCCTTAGACGGCAATAGATGCGAGGTCAAAAAGGTCAATTAGGCTACTATTTTCATATAAATTACTTTGTCTCTGAACCTATGTATTGGATAGCATATTTGTATGGTATCAATAGCATCATTGTATGGTTGTGATTCAAAATTAAACTTTGGGAGTCAATTTTGCTTATTTTTCTAATTGTCTGAGTCTTGTGATAATTACTAACAAAAAACCAGGTGAGCGATACAGGCCCTCTGGGCCTCTTGTTTTAGTAAAATTTATTGACATTTGAGTAGTAGGCCATATACAGTAGCATTAACAAAATTAAATTTAAATCCGGATTTGTTATACCTATCCGACTCCTTTATTACAATTACCAAATGCCAAAATGGCATCCATTACGATTGCAAATTTTATGACTACCATCAGGCAGTGTAGGCCTATTTAACACTAAAAACGCGTACGTGAGTAAATCATTAACAAATGTGAAAAGTGTTTGCTATTGATGTGATTCTTACTAGCTGTAGTCATTACATTTATTGTAAGGGCTTTAAATATTGGTAGCTTGTTTCCAAATGGGCTGCGACCAGCTGGTCGACTTCTGCAACAGACACACTTGAGTAGTGACACTAGCTCACTACCAGGCTTAATAGGCTCAGGCTGTTAATCAAAACAAGTGGGAGATGGTCAGAGAGTGTTTACACCTCTTTGACCCAGTGTCAGATAATCTTGATATGGCTTAGATTTATTGCTTCAAGTGCGAGTCTAAAGACTGCATTGTATCGAACCGAAACGGCAAGGCTGTATCGTAAAATCGTATCGACATACAAATATCGCGATTCAATGTGTATCTAATGAATCGTTTCGGCCCTAATCGTAATCTTCAGAATGTAAAAAGATTACACAAATATCCATTTTAATTACCTCATGTATAGACTCGGTATGGAAAGAGCTACTTTTGTAAAGGAAAAAGTCAATCGGCAGTTGTACGTAAAATATATCACCTGCTTCTGACTAACTATAACTTTACCGTAAGGTTTGGGAAACCAAATCAGGTACAATGTATGACCGACCATCGTGCCTTGTCAAAACATATTCCGATAAAACACGGCTTTGTCACATACCTGGATGTTAGTAGGGGATGCTATTCCAGCTGTAAGCGTAGATTTTTAGCTCACCTGGTCCAAAGGACCGAGGTGAGCTTATGGGGTACCGCGTCGTCCGGCGTCCGTCGTCCGTCAACAATCGACTTCTTCTCCATAACCGCTGGTCGGATTTCAACAAAATTTGACTGGTAGCATCCTTATGGGCTACTAACTGAAAATTGTACAAATGATGGGGCTGACCCCTCAGGGGCCTGAGGAGCGGGGCCAAAAAGGGTCAATTTGGCTATTTCCAAATAAACGACTTCTTCTCTGAAACCAAGCATGGGATAGCACCCATAATGAAATGGTAGTATCGTTATAGGGTGGGGATTCAAAATTGTACAAATGATGGGGCTGACCCCCGGGGGGCCTGAGGGGCGGGGTCAAAAGGGGTCAATTTGGCTATTTCCAAATAAACGACTTATTCTCTGAAACCAAGCATGGGATAGCACCCATAATGAAATGGTAGCATCCTTATAGGGTGGGGATTCAAAATTGTACAAATGATGGGGCTGACCTCCCAGGGGCCTGAGGGGTGGGGTCAAAAGGGGCCAATTTGGCTATTTCCATATAAACGACTTATTCTCTGAAACCAAGCATGGGATAGCACCCATAATGCAATGGTAGCATCCTTATAGGGTGGGGATTCAAAATTGTACAAATGATGGGGCTGACCCCCGGGGGGCCTGAGTCAAAAGGGGTCAATTTGGCTATTTCCAAATAAACGACTTCTTCTCTGAAACCAAGCATGGGATAGCACCCATAATGAAATGGTAGCATCCTTATAGGGTGGGGATTCAAAATTGTACAAATGATGGGGCTGACCTCCCAGGGGCCTGAGGGGTGGGGTCAAAAGTGGCCAATTTGGCTATTTCCATATAAACGACTTATTAGCTCACCTGGTCCGAAGGACCAAGGTGAGCTTATGCCATACCGTGGCGTCCGGCGTCCGTCGTCCGTCGTCCGTCGTCCGTCGTCCGTCCGTCCGTCCGTCCGTCCGTCCGTCCGTCAACAATCGACTTCTTCTCCATAACCGCTGGTCGGATTTCAACAAAATTTGACTGGTAGCATCCTTATGGGCTACTAACTGAAAATTGTACAAATGATGGGGCTGACCCCCCAGGGGCCTGAGGGGCGGGGCCAAAAGGGGTCAATTTGGCTATTTCCATATAAACGACTTCTTCTCTGAAACCAAGCATGGGATAGCACCCATAATGCAATGGTAGCATCCTTATAGGGTGGGGATTCAAAATTGTACAAATGATGGGGCTGACCCCCCGGGGGCCTGAGGGGCGGGGTCAAATGGGGTCAATTTGGCTATTTCCATATAAACGACTTCTTCTCTGAAACCAAGCATGGGATAGCACCCATAATGCAATGGTAGCATCCTTATAGGGTGGGGATTCAAAATTGTACAAATGATGGGGCTGACCCCCCGGGGGCCTGAGGGGCGGGGTCAAATGGGGTCAATTTGGCTATTTCCATATAAACGACTTCTTCTCTGAAACTAAGCATGAGATAGCACTCATAATGCAATGGTAGTATCGTTATAGGGTAGGGATTAAAAATTGTACAAATGATGTGGCTGACCCCCCGGGGGCCTGAGGGGCGGGGTCAAATGGGGTCAATTTGGCTATTTCCATATAAACGACTTCTTCTCTGAAACCAAGCATTGGATAGCACCCATAATGCAATGGTAGTATCCTTATAGGGTGGGGATTCAAAATTGTACAAATGATGGGGCTGACCCCCCGGGGGCCTGAGGGGCGGGGTCAAATGGGGTCAATTTGGCTATTTCCATATAAACGACTTCTTCTCTGAAACTAAGCATGAGATAGCACTCATAATGCAATGGTAGTATCTTTATAGGTTGGGGATTCAAAATTGTACAAATGATGTGGCTGACCCCCCGGGGGCCTGAGGGGCGGGGTCAAAAGGGTTCAATTTGGCTATTTCCATATAAACGACTTCTTCTCTGAAACCAAGCATGGGATAGCACCCATAATGCAATGGTAGCATCCTTATAGGATGGGGATTCAAAATTGTACAAATGATGGGGCTGACCCCCAGGGGGCCTGAGGGGCGGGGTCAAAAGGGGCCAATTTGGCTATTTCCATATAAACGACTTCTTCTCTGAAACTAAGCATGGTATAGCACCCATAATGCAATGGTAGCATCTTTATAGGGTGGGGATTCAAAATTGTGCAAATGATGGGGCTGACCCCCAGGGGGCCTGAGGGGCGGGGTCGAAAGTGGCCAATTTGGCTCTTTCCATATAAACGACTTCTTCTCTGAAACTAAGCACGGTATAGCACCCATAATACAATGGTAGTATCCTTATAGTGTGGGGATTCAAAATTGTGCAAATGATAGGGCTGACCCCCGGGGGCCTGAGGGGCGGGGTCAAAAGTGGTCAATTTCCATATAAATGACTTTTTCTCTGCAAACTTAACATGGGATTACGCTCATAATGCAATGGTTACATCCTTATAGGGTTTGGATTCAAAATTTTGCAAATGATGGGGCTGACCCCCCGGGGGCCTGAAGGGTGGGGTCAAAAGGGGTCAATTTAGCTATTTCCATATAAACGACTTCTTCTCTGCAACTAAGAATGGAAGAGCACTTATAATGCAATGGTAGCATCCTTATAGGGTTGGGATTTGAAATTGTACAAATGATAGGGCTGACCCCCGGGGCCTTAGACGGCAATAGATGCGAGGTCAAAAGGTCAATTAGGCTACTATTTTCATATAAATTACTTTGTCTCTGAACCTATGTATTGGATAGCATATTTGTATGGTATCAATAGCATCATTGTATGGTTGTGATTCAAAATTAAACTTTGGGAGTCAATTTGCTTATTTTTCTAATTGTCAGAGTCTTGTGATAATTACTAACAAAAAACCAGGTGAGCGATACAGGCCCTCTGGGCCTCTTGTTTACTGCAACTAAGCATGGTATAGCACCCATTATGCAATGGTAGCATCCTTATAGGGTGGGGATTCAAAATTGTACAAATGATGGGGCTGACCCCCCGGGGGCCTGAGGGGCGGGGTCAAATGGGGTCAATTTGGCTATTTCCATAAAACGACTTCTTCTCTGAAACTAAGCAAGAGATAGCACTCATATTGCAATGGTAGAATCGTTATAGGGTGGGGATTCAAAATTGTACAAATGATGGGGCTGACACCCGGGGGGCCTGAGGGGCGGGGTCAAAAGGGGTCAATTTGGCTATTTCCAAATAAACGACTTCTTCTCTGAAACCAAGCATGGGATAGCACCCATAATGCCATGGTAGCATCCTTATAGGGTGGGGATTCAAAATTGTACAAATGATGGGCTGACCTCCCAGGGGCCTGAGGGGTGGGGTCAAAAGGGGCCAATTTGGCTATTTCCATATAAACGACTTATTCTCTGAAACTAAGCATGGTATAGCACCCATAATACAATGGTAGCATCCTTATAGTGTGGGGATTCAAAATTGTACAAATGATGGGGCTGATCCCTGGGGGGCCTGAGGGGCGGGGTCAAAAGGAGTCAATTTGGCTATTTCCATATAAACAACTTCTTCTCTGAAACCAAGCATGGGATAGCACCCATAATACCATGGTAGCATCCTTATTGTGTGGGGATTCAAAATTGTACAAATGATGGGGCTGACCCCCGGGGGCCTGAGGGGCGGGGTCAAAAGGGGTCAATTTGGCTTTTTCCATATAAATGACTTTTTCTCTGCAACTAAGCATGGTATAGCACCCATAATGCAATGGTAGCATCCTTATAGTGTGGGGATTTGAAATTGTGCAAATGATAGGGCTGACCGCCTGAGGGGCGGGGTCAAAAGGGGTCAATTTGGCAATTTCCATATAAATGACTTTTTCTCTGCAACTAAGCATGGTATAGCACCCATAATGCAATGGTAGCATCCTTATAGGGTGGGGATTCAAAATTGTACAAATGATGGGGCTGACCTCCCAGGGGCCTGAGGGGCGGGGTCAAAAGGGGTCAATTTGGCTTTTTCCATATAAACGACTTCTTCTCTGAAATTAAGCATGGTATAGCGCCCGTAATACAATGGTAGCATCCTTATAGTGTGGGGATTCGAAATTGTGCAAATGATAGGGCTGACCGCCTGAGGGGCGGGGTCAACAATTTGGCAATTTCCATATAAATGACTTTTTCTCTGCAACTAAGCATGGTATAGCACCCATAATGCAATGGTAGCATCCTTATAGGGGCCTGAGGGGCGGGGTCAAAAGGGGCCAATTTGGCTATTTCCATATAAACGACTTCTCTGAAACTAAGCATGGTATAGCACCCATAAGACAATGGTAGCATCCTTATAGTGTGGGGATTCAAAATTGTGCAAATGATAGGGCTGACCCCCCGGGGGCCTGAGGGGCGGGGTCAAAAGGGGTCAATTTGGCTATTTCCATATAAATGACTTCTTCTCTGCAACTAAGCATGGTATAGCACCCATAAGACAATGGTAGCATCCTTATAGGGTGGGGATTCCAAATTGTGTAAATGATAGGGCTGACCCACGGGGGCCTGAGGGGCGGGGTCAAAAGTGGTCAATTTCCATATAAATGACTTTTTCTCTGCAACTTAACATGGGATTACGCTCATAATGCAATGGTTACATTCTTATAGGGTTTGAAGGGTGGGGTCAAAAGGGGTTAATTTAGCTATTTCCATATAAACGTCTTCTTCTCTGCAACTAAGAATGGAAGAGCACTTATAATGCAATGGTAGCATCCTTATAGGGTTGGGATTTGAAATTGTACAAATGATAGGGCTGACCCCCGGGGCCTTAGACGGCAATAGATGCGAGGTCAAAAAGGTCAATTAGGCTACTACTTTCACATAAATTACTTTGTCTCTGAACCTATGTATTGGATAGCATATTTGTATGGTATCAATAGCATCATTGTATGGTTGTGATTCAAAATTAAACTTTGGGAGTCAATTTTGCTTATTTTTAGTCCACCATCTGATGATGGTGGGCTATTCAAATCGCTTTTTGTCTGTGGTCCGTCGTCCGTCCTTCCGTCCGTTAACAATTCTTGTTATCGCTATTTCTCAGAAAGTACTGAAGGGATCTGTCTCACATTTCATATGTAGGTTCCTCTAGGGCCCTAGTTGTGCATATTGCATTTTGGGACCAATCGGTCAGCAAAATGGCCATCAGGCAGCCATCTTGGATTTTGATACTTAAAGTTTGTTATCGCTATTTCTTAGAAAGTACTGAAGGGATCTGTCTCAAATTTCATATGTAGCTTCCCTTAGGGCCCTAGTTGTGCATATTGCATTTTGGGACCAATCGGTCAACAAGATGGCCGCAAGGCAGCCATCTTGGATTTTGATACTTTAAAGTTTGTTATCGCTATTTCTCAGAAAGTACTGAAGGGATCTATCTCAAATTTCATATGTAGGTTCCCCTAGGGCACTAGTTGTGCATATTGAGTTTTGGGACCGATCGATCAACAAGATGGATGCCAAGGAGCCATCTTGGATTTTGATAGTTGAAGTTTGTTACTGCTGTTTCTCAGAAAGTACTGAAGCGATCTGTCTCAAATTTTATATGTAGTATGTTTGCAAAAGTTTGAAAAGCAGAGAAAAGATCCCTCTTTCCTTTGTCAGACATAGATCATTCTTTGGTGGGCGCCAAGATCCCTCTGGGATCTCTTGTTCTAATTGTCAGAGTCTTGTGATAATTACTAACAAAAAACCAGGTGAGCAATACAGGCCCTCTGGGCCTCTTGTTTAACTTTTTTACCAGTGTCAGCCCCATCATTTGTACAATTTTGAATCCTCACCCTATAAGGATGCTACCATTGCATTATGAGTGCTATCCCATGCTTAGTTTCAGAGAAGAAGTCGTTTATATGGAAATAGCCAAATTACTCCTTTTAGCCCCGCCCCTCAGGCCCCTGGGGGGTCAGCCGCATCGTTTATACAATTTTGAATCCCCGCCCTATAAGGATGCTACCATTGCAGTATGGATGCTATCTCATGCTTAGTTTCGGAGAAGAAGTCGTTTATATGGAAATAGCCAAATTAGCCTCTTTTGGCCCCGCCCCTCAGGCCCCTGGGGGGTCAGCCCAATTATTTGTACAATTTTCTGTCAGTAACCAATAAGGATGCTACCAATCAAATTTTGTTGAATTCCGACCAGTGGTTATGGAGAAGAAGTCGATTGTTGACGGACGGATGCCAGACGCCACGGTATGGCATAAGCTCACCTTGGTCCTAAGAATCGGACCAGCTAAAAATCCAAGAATATAAGTTATGAATGATTATTTGTAAACATTGGGGAAATACATGTAAGTGACAGCAGAGTTTGGAAATGTAGACAACTAACTGGTAGATTGTACTCCACTAGATACATGTAAAATAAAAGTTGCAGGAGTATTCCTTTGCATATTTGATCCATTTAAGCTGTTTTAGCATGACATTTAAGATAATTTAAATGTATATACACTAATAAAAACAAAGATAGATTTTTTACAATAGTTTTATTACATATCCTGTATAAAAGTCATTTAAAATCATAAAAATTCCAAATTGCTGTCTTTGAATTCTCTATATATTGTCTTTTTAGAAATATTTTAACAGGGAAAGGTTATGTTTGAGGCTTAAAACTGATAATATGGAACAAAGAAAGTAACTTTGAATGCACTTTGTTTTGAAAATGATAATTATGTTGATTTCTTTTTTCAATTCAAAATGGGTCAACCGAAGGAAATGGGCTTGTCACAGGAGAAAATGTCCAAGTGCAATAAAAAAACTGTTAGCATTTGTTTTGTAGGTAATCATCAAATGTTTAAAATTTTCAATAGGCTCAATCAAATGAAATGAACAGTTATTAATTACTTAAATATATTTTAAAACAGGATATTATATAGTATTTAAGTATGGTAACACCATGGACATTTGACCTTGACGTGATCTTTTGGTTGTCATAGTAACCAATTTGGGGCTTATCAGTAATTACCAATAATGTTATTGATATCTACAATGATAATTCTTTTAAGTTTCTGAACCAAAGTTATCTATATATGGAGGTAAGTTTTTCAGTTTTTTTATGTTGGATTTGGAACATTTCTGAGAATGACTCCTATATTGTTAACAAAGATAATCTCTAAATCTGATACAATTACTAGCACTTCCACCTGTACCTGTTAGCCCAAACTCGGCTAGAATTCATTAACAGATTCATCTTACATAGTTACAATTGCTTCACTGATGTTCTTCATTGTGAACTAATGACATCCAAAATGATGCTAAAATATGATTATTATCTAAATCAATAACAAATGAGGTCACATGATCAAAATAGAAATAAAATAAGTTTCAATTTTATCTTACCAGTGTAATTACTAATTAAGAGGAGCACAAAAATACACACAAAGATCAGAATTTGAACCCAGGCCCTCAATTTGCTAGTCGAAAGCTCTACAAATGAACTATCTGGCTGGCAACAATTGAAACAGTTAAACTTACACCAGGAACATGATAAACTTTTTAACAATACTGAAATGCTTGAACCACTGGCGTTTGGCTCAATAGATATTTCTCTCTAATACTGTGTCACAGTATTACATATATGTATAGAGAAAAATATCTATAGAGCCAAACGCCTGTGCTTGGACACTGCTGGAAAACTAATTTTGAAAGCTGAATGAAAACCATTAAGACAGGATACCTAAGGAAATCATTAATAAATACTGGTATATAAAGGTATGTTCACCCCTGTAAGTCAATAATGAACCGCCCCTTAAAACTTGTAGTCTTAGAATAGTAAATACCGGTATGTAAAGGTATAACCGCCACTTAAAACTTGTAGTCTTAGAATAATAAATACCGGTATGTAAAGGTATATTCCAGGCCTGTAAGTCAATAATGAACCGCCCCTTAAAACTTGTAGTCTCAGAGTAGGAAGAGTTCAAATTATGTCTACAGAGCTGAAAGGGTTTATATTAGGAAACTTGGAAGAAAAAAAAATATTAAATGGTTATGATTTAAAATTCATAACCAGTAATCGTCATACAATGTATTGAAATAATTGAGACTAATTGGATCATTAGCTGATATACAATACATTTCCATGTAAAATATTCCTTAACCTAGTTTGAAGGTACATAGACTAGACATTTTACAGAAAAATAAAGACACTACTATAACATAAACGAGTCATACATATCAGGTATCTATGCCAACAAACCTCAAATAAAGTTGTTTGAAATAAAGACAAATTCCAATAAATAGAGTGCAAAAATAGTTTGGATTTCATTTTATTTTTCTAAAATTAAAGATATTAAATACTGAACATAAGCATAATTGGTGAAATCATGAACTAACAAACATGAAAATCAGCAGCAGGAGTGATTTGAAGAGATTCAGACATATAGTATACTGTATTGTGGGAGAGATGAAAGTGAAGAGATTCAAACATTAATAGCATTGTGGGAGAGATGAAAGTGAAGAGATTCAAACATTAATAGCATTGTGGGAGAGATGAAAGTGAAGAGATTCAGACATTAATAGCATTGTGGGAGAGATGAAAGTGAAGAGATTCAAACATTAATAGCATTGTGGGAGAGATGAAAGTGAAGAGATTCAAACATTAATAGCAGCATTGTGGGAGAGATGAAAGTGAAGAGATTCAAACATTAATAGCATTGTGGGAGAGATGAAAGTGAAGAGATTCAAACATTAATAGCATTGTGGGAGAGATGAAAGTGAAGAGATTCAAACATTAATAGCATTGTGGGAGAGATGAAAGTGAAGAGATTCAAACATTAATAGCATTGTGGGAGAGATGAAAGTGAAGAGATTCAAACATTAATAGCATTGTGGGAGAGATGAAAGTGAAGAGATTCAAACATTAATAGCATTGTGGGAGAGATGAAAGTGAAGAGATTCAGACATTAATAGCATTGTGGGAGAGATGAAAGTGAAGAGATTCAAACATTAATAGTATTGTGGGAGAGATGAAAGTGAAGAGATTCAGACATTAATAGTATTGTGGGAGAGATGAAAGTGAAGAGATTCAAACATTAATAGTATTGTGGGAGAGATGAAAGTGAAGAGATTCAAACATTAATAGCATTGTGGGAGAGATGAAAGTGAAGAGATTCAAACATTAATAGATTGTGGGAGAGATGAAAGTGAAGAGATTCAGTTAATAGTGTGGGAGAGATGAAAGTGAAGAGATTCAAACATTAATAGCATTGTGGGAGAGATGAAAGTGAAGAGATTCAAACATTAATAGCATTGTGGGAGAGATGAAAGTGAAGAGATTCAGACATTAATAGTATTGTGGGAGAGATGAAAGTGAAGAGATTCAGACATTAATAGTATTGTGGGAGAGATGAAAGTGAAGAGATTCAAACATTAATAGCATTGTGGGAGATGAAAGTGAAGAGATTCAGACATTAATAGCATTGTGGGGAGAGATGAAAGTGAAGAGAGATTCAAACATTAATAGCATTGTGGGAGAGATGAAAGTGAAGAGATTCAAACATTAATAGCATTGTGGGAGAGATGAAAGTGAAGAGATTCAAACATTAATAGCATTGTGGGAGAGATGAAAGTGAAGAGATTCAAACATTAATAGCATTGTGGGAGAGATGAAAGTGAAGAGATTCAAACATTAATAGTATTGTGGGAGAGATGAAAGTGAAGAGATTCAGACATTAATAGTATTGTGGGAGAGATGAAAGTGAAGAGATTCAAACATTAATAGTATTGTGGGAGAGATGAAAGTGAAGAGATTCAGACATTAATAGTATTGTGGGAGAGATGAAAGTGAAGAGATTCAAACATTAATAGCATTGTGGGAGAGATGAAAGTGAAGAGATTCAGACATTAATAGTATTGTGGGAGAGATAAAAGTGAAGAGATTCAGACATTAATAGCATTGTGGGAGAGATGAAAGTGAAGAGATTCAGACATTAATAGCATTGTGGGAGAGATGAAAGTGAAGAGATTCAAACATTAATAGCATTGTGGGAGAGATGAAAGTGAAGAGATTCAAACATTAATAGTATTGTGGGAGAGATAAAAGTGAAGAGATTCAGACATTAATAGTATTGTGGGAGAGATGAAAGTGAAGAGATTCAGACATTAATAGTATTGTGGGAGAGATGAAAGTGAAGAGATTCAAACATTAATAGTATTGTGGGAGAGATGAAAGTGAAGAGATTCAAACATTAATAGTATTGTGGGAGAGATGAAAGTGAAGAGATTCAGACATTAATAGTATTGTGGGAGAGATAAAAGTGAAGAGATTCAGACATTAATAGTATTGTGGGAGAGATGAAAGTGAAGAGATTCAGACATTAATAGTATTGTGGGGAAAACTAAGAATCTGAGACAAATCAAAACACTGGTCAGGAGGTAACAAGCTGTTACACTACTAAGTTATAACAACATTATAGGTCTGAGATTCAGTAGAGTAGGAGTGGGAAGAGATTTCATTGTTCATGTCAAGAAAGTTTTAAAATGCAAGCTCATAACTATAGAGAGATAATCAGAGTTTTAAACCTAATTTCATATTGGCTGTGCCAAAAGACAACATCACAATGTCTGGTGCAATATTACAACACACCGAACATCATATACCAAAGTTTATTGTCAATTAATAATTCATTGTATATGACCATGGCATTATCTTGTATATTAAACATGCATCAGTGAGTACAGCTGTTACTATGGTAAATCCCAGCAACTCATAAAGCAATGTTACAGCACCAAGGCTGACCAAAACACAACCTTGCTAGGCAAGATTAGACTAAAATACACTGGTTGGGTTATCTGTTTCCACCAAAAAGGTTAGCATATAAAAGTCGTCGGCCTCGGACAGGTTGTATGGAGGTGGTTTGGTACATTTCTCTGTATTTACTGATATGGGGCCCCCATTCCAACGTTGGCTGTGTTAGTTTCCATACTCGCTGAAATATTAATTAAACAGTTTATCAATATTATCGAAAAAACATTCTTTGAGATTAAAGATAAATGCAAGGGGTATTAAATAGATTTATCTTTATTACAAAAGGAAGCACAGAATATTCAATGTATTACAATCTCTGGTCGAACTTACAGTTGTAATGGGTCCTTTAGCCTGAGCTATTTGTGTTGCCATGAGAACAGGGAGAGGAATTATGGGTATGACGGAGAGAAGAAGGCCGAAAGCTCTGGCTGCACCAGGGTAATGATAACCTTCATAAGTCGGAGGCTGGTAGTTTATCATAGTCGCTATAAACGCAATCTGGAAAATAAATAAAACATACGTAACATCTCTAGATTCAAATTATGTACTGGTACATTGTATGATACATAGTTTTCATCTCAGTGATGAGAAACTTCCTTTTCCACAGTCTATTTATCACAATGGAAGATTTCTGCTGTAGTCTTAGCTATGTCATATTCTGCAATCAACGTTATTGGTAACAATAGTGTTTTGTAATGTTTTCGATTGGAAGCTACAACTTTCTGATGTGGACAACTACATGTCTCTATAAACCAAACAACGAT